>NC_142187.1:6560000-6810000 GCF_026936395.1 Plectropomus leopardus
CAGCCTGTCAACATTAGCAGTTAGAGAAAGGGTGAAAATAAGGCACTGTGCCTGTGGCCCCCAGGCCCCCAAAACACCGGATCTGCCCCTGGTAATAATAATAAGAGCTCAAAGGGAGTCCAGTGAGCTGAAACTAAAACTAAACAGTCTGTGGAAGTCAAAAGAAATCACTTTCTACCGCTGAATATTTGGATGTTTATTCATTCAGACACTTTGGCACTGTGAGAAACTCCGCGGTCTGTCTGTCTGTCTGTCTCTCTCTGTCTGTCTATCTGTCTCTGTCTGTCTGTCTGTCTCTGTCTGCTGTTGGACCATCAGCTGTTCGATCGGCGATACTTAAACGCTGTGAAAGTTTACATGACTGGGCTGACAAACACTCAGCTGTATGCTAGAGTCGAATTCGTTCACCTTCTTACAGAATTGTTCAACACCTGTTGTCGCGATGTTTTGGTGTGACATTTTCCTCGGTGTCTTGGGAGCGTGAGACAGAGCCCGACAGAGCGTAAGACACACAGCAGATGTGCTTCCATACACTCACTTTTAATCCAGAGTTAGCTGTCAAACATACCTGTCTGTGTTAAGTGCACTCCAGAGACTTTCCGGGCGCTGCAACTCCGCATGTCCGACTTCCGCGTTCCGCCTGTTTCGTTCCGTCAACATTACGTCAGAAAAATCGACTTAATTTGATTATCATTACTTACTTTATTTTAAATGTTTGGGGGTGGGGGGTTACCCTCTTTCTCTTATTATTATTACTGTATAATGTAGCTGGCATCTAAGAATTTAATCCCCCATTACATATATATATATATATATATATATATATATATATATATATATATATATATATATATATATATATATATATATATATATATATATATATATATACACTTATTTTCATTCATTCATTTCATTTTGGTCACAAATACAGGTTTTTCCAAGAGAATGAGAAAGAGAGGTGTGCCATATCAAGGTACTGGTTAAACAACATCATTACAACCCATACCCATATATCCAGGTGTGCCTTGAGATGAACAAAACACTCAAAAATTATCAGATTATCAGCTTGATCACAAAACAAAACGCCACAGATGTCACAAGTTTTGAGGGAGTGTGCCATTGGCATGCTGACTGCAGGTGTCCACCAGAGCTGCTGTCCATGAACTAAATGTTCATTTCACTACCATAAGACATCTCTGAAGTCGTTACCATTAATTTAGCAGTACATAGATAGATATAGATAGAGAATGATTTAATATATATATATTTAAATTGTATTTAATGCATATAACTGTACTCAAATCAGCATTAGGCTATGTGTTTTCAAACTGATCATGATTTAAGTATAGGCCTATATGTCTGTTTTACTGCTGTCCCCCCCCCATATTAGTAATGTTGACAAACATTTAACGGTGTAGAGATTAACCCCTGACGAAATTGGCATGCAGTATGGTATTGTAGCCTATGTGATAACATGTTGATGTTTTAAAACAACAATTTTATCTCCATTACAAAGAGTCCTAGCACCAAAGCACAGGTATACAAAAAACATATTAGTGTCATGACACAGATATTTATCTGTTATTTTTAACTGTTTATTGACTAATTAATTGTTGTGATTAGATTTTTCTTTTTTTTTAATTTAGTCCAACTTGTTATGATAAGTCAGAAGTGCCAAATTGTATCGAATGGGATCAGATTCGGTGTCAATTTAGAGTCTCCAATCAACCTGCATGTTTTTTTGGCCTGTGGGAGGAAACCGGAGCACCCGGAGAAAACCCACGCTAACACGGGGAGAGCATGCAAACTCCACACAGAGAGGTAAAGAAGGCAGGAGCTCTCTGTGAGGCCGCAGTGCTAACCACTGAGCCACCGTGCCGCCCTCAACAACTGTGAAGGTTTTTACAGCACAAGACATGTTGGCTAACATTGATTTCCCACACGCGTCTCCATGGAGAGCATGTGATAACATACTTGGTGATATCACATACATACTCCTCACATTTCCTATGTGAAATCCATCAAGCGAGGTGTTGCGCTGTAAAACCTTCATAGCGTCATTTATTTCTCCGTATTGTTGACCCTGATGCAGCTGAAGAATGTCCTCCTGGTCCACACTAAGAAGAGCCTGAAGCAATTCCTCTTTCGCTTCCTCTGATTCTTCCTCTGATTCTTCCTCTGATTCTTCGGCGCTATGTCATCTAAAAATCAAAAGGACATTAAATACCTTAGATGTCCTCGGTAGAATCAACTACAATGTCGGGTGCAAAAGTGCAGATTAGCATTTCCTACCAAGTGTGGTGGGTGTGAGTTGCTGTCCCAAATTGCACTCCTCGGGTACATGGGGAGGGGGTTCCACTGGTCTTTTTTTCGAGAGCTTCTCCAGGCAATCTGGTGGGCTAAACACACATAGACACACACTGTTAATATATTATTCTCTAATCTGCTCTAATGATGACCCATTAAGTGATACCAAGCCATTTTCGAATTCATTCATTCATTTTCCATAACCGCTTATCCTCGCAAGGGTTGCAGGGGGGCTGGAGCCAATCCCAGCTGTCACCGGGCCGAAGGCGGGTAGGGCCGACACATATAGACAGATAACCTTTCACGCACACAGTCACACCTAAGGGCAATTTAGAGTCACCAATCAACCTGAGCTGCATGTCTTTGGACTGTGGAAGGAAGCCGGAGACCCCGGAGAGAACCCACGCAGACATGGGGAGAACATGCAAACTGGCCCCCCGGCCATTTTCTAATTCACAATAAAAATAAAGTGATTAACTCCTGGAATTGTTTTTGTACTTTAAGTATGCTTAAGGTGCCTGAGTGCACAAAACAGCATCAAAAAAGAGCTTGTCCTAAAGTCCTGGAAATGAATGAGTAATGTCCTAAAATGTTGATGTGTCCTAAAATCCTAGATATGTGCTAAAATTTTGACATGTCCTAAAAGCTTCAAAATAATAATAATAATAATAATAAAATCCTAGAAAGCTCTTAAACTTAGAGAAATGTCCCAAATCAAAAAATGTTCTAAAATCCTAGAAATGTCCTCAAATCAGAGAAATGTCCTAAATCCTAGAAATGTCCTAAAATCTTAGAAATGTCCTAACATCATAAAATCCTAGAAACATGTATGAGGCTGCTGCAACTGGCCCCTGGCCTCCTGTCATTTTGCAACAGTGGCCCCCCAAGCAAAGCAAGCTGAGTATCCCCAGCCTGATTTTTCCATCCTCTCCTATATCTGATGACGGACATGTCCAGAGTAAATCATCTTACCAAGATTCACTCTGCCTGCGGTCCTCATGCCCTTGTGAGCAGCACTCAGCTGGTGCAGGCCACACCAGGATAACGCCGGGAGATGATGTTGCTGAAGAGGATCCCTGAAATCCACTGGTGACACTTGAGCTGTGGAAATAAGGCATATGCTGTAAACAGTTGACTAGGAAATCAGTGTATAAATTTCATTAAGGATTATTATTAGTTTATTAAGCTCCAGTGATGAAGTTGTCCAGTGATGGGCATGTCCTTTTTTATTATCAACTGGAGACCTGTGCAGTTATTCAAAGACACAATAAAAATATTAGTTATAACATCATTGATACAACATATATCATTGTTTCGCTTTATCATTTATTCCATTGCGTTTACTCAGATTCCAGGAGTCAGAAACTGAAGATGCAACTCAGCATTTCAGACTGGTCAAAATTCTAATGTAATCATTTCAGATCATAGCAACTGTAACTAGCAGCAAGTCTGCAAAACAGTGTCAAAAGACTTTCAGATTTTTTTCTTTTACCCTTCCAAAATCACAATCACACAATGAAATCACACAAAATTAAAGTGTAGAGTAATGTTAGCAGCTGTCTGTGTATGTGTGTGTGTGTGTGTGTGTGTGTGCGTGAGTATGCTACAAACAAATTATACTTCAGCTACTGTAGATAGTGAGCTTAAGGTATGGTAACCGTACTGGCTTATGTTAAAACAGATAAAGACTGCTGAACCCATTCTTTAAAATTTTGCTTTTGTGTTTTGAAAAGGCAAAAAATACATAAATAAATACTTGTTAAAAAATACAACATAATTAAATTGCAATTGCAGACTTACTTTGAGTTTTGCTGAAAGGTGCCTCTTGTGATAAATGGATGAGCAAGTACTTCAGTTGGGGTAATCCTCTCACCGGGGTCCAAACAAAGCATTGCCTCAAGCAGGTCAATGCACTCCACCCTTTCATCCACCTCCACCACATGCAGGTTCTCCAGGGGCAACTAATGTAGAAAACAAACAGCAAATCCAACAGCGGTAAAGCAAAATTTCTGATTCATGAATAAAGAACTGATTTATCTTCAGCAGCTACAGAGCAAGCTATGCAAACACCTACCTTCTGCAAATCATCCAGGTTGCGGAATATGATGGGCTTGTATTTGCAGGGAGGACTTGGCCAGTACTCCTCAGGTGTCTAAATGAAGAAAGAAGGTTCATATAATCTTAACCTCACTGTAAAAAAAAAAAAAAAAATGTTATTTTTCCAAAGAAAAAATTGGCTGCTGTGGTTGCCAGAATAATTGAAAGTTCAGCTTTTAAGGAATATTTAAATGTCACACTCAGATGTTTTAAAATCGGTTGTAAAATCCATATGTAGGCTACATGTTTATCTGTAAAGCATGTATTTGTAAAATAGAATACGCTTTCTTTCTGGAAAAACAAAACCACAGTAAACTGTAAATTCTACAAAGAACTATCATTATTTTGATATATTCTTACTTTAAAATTAACAGTTTTGTTTGGTTAAGTGCTTTACAAAATATTACTGTAAATTGAACACTGTTTCATAGTTTTTTTATTTACAGTTTTATAATGCCATGATTTTACAGCACTTCGCTGTTAATTTTACAAACATTTTTTACAATGCATGCAGAGAAGAGAATATTGTGAGTGAGAACGCTTTTTTCATACCTTAAGTCTCCAGTGACCATGTTCTTTCACAAAGTATTTATGAGAATCCCTCCCAACGTTTAAAAGATGATCTGGAGGTACACCTCGGTATCTCACAATGTTTCGCATCTGGAGACAAAATACCACATCATATCAAGATATACAGCTGTATCACTTTTTTGGTCATGAAGCTGTCCCATAGTAATGTTTATAAAACTCTGTATGTTGCATAGCATCTTTAAAAGTACCAATTACATTACATCTGCCAGAAGTGCTGCTAAGGACAGCAAGCCAAATGCTGCTTCATACAGTTTTATCTAAAAGTTTATGATTGGATAGATCTTATGTTCCAACTTATGAGGTGAAGAACTGTTTTCTGGGAAGTGGATCAATTTCACTGTGTATTAAAGGTCCCCTGTGAAGCCTCAGATAGGTACCAACCATCACTATTTTTTTGTTACCAACTGAAATGTGTCCATATCACCTATTTGGAACACTGTCAAACACTAAAGACTGATATTAAAGGTCTGGTGAGATTCATAGTTTAACCCTTTGAAACCTGGTTTGGCATCTGTGTTCTTGTGCTGTGCTCAGGCACCTTCAAATGTATTTAAACTTTTGAAACTGATTGGTTTGAAAACACAGGAGGAAACATGAAATCAGTAACTTGGCATGAAATGTAATTTACACTGAAAAAAAAAAATTAGTAGAAGGTGACAAAGAAATGACCTGAAAATTTCCTTAAAAAGAGAAGGAAAAATCTATGGAAAATCATCATATAAATAGAGAAAAATATCAAGTAATCTATAATTATATGTATTTAAAATTAGCCTACAGAAAAGTATCTATATTTTTATTATAATCACTTTTACTTATATTATTTTATTTTATTTTTACTTAACTTTTTTTTCAAAGTTCAGATAATTTTCTTATAAGTTATGACTTTATAATTATTTTCTCAATAATTTTTGGGTCATTTGCTTTTTTCCTTCTTTCCATGTTTTTGAAAGAAATAAAGCCAAATTGCTCAGGTTTCAGAGAGTTAAAAACATAGATTAAAATCAGAAAAAGTGGGAAAAGTTTGTTTTCAACTAGGGTATTGCAAATATCATCTTGATACCAAATCTGAGGTGGTTTAATTGCACTAGCAATAAAGACTTGTTGTTTAGGATTCAGTGGATTTTAGTGGTGAAGTTTCAGAACTGAAACCTTCTCATGTGCCAAGTGAGAACGAGAACTACAGTGGCAGGATTCTACGTTTAAAAAAAAGATATCAGCTTTTAAAAGTTTTCTGAGGATGTAAGCGTATTTAACATGTTTGTTGGGCCTCAGCATATTTTGATGAAAACCACAGAATGAAAAAAAACTGTATTTGACTCCACAGGGTACTTTTAAAGATGTGATAAGTGAAGAGCACACAGATGCAGTATCACTAGATCTTTGAGGAAGAAAGATAAAAGGAAGCATTCAGTGACTTACTACATCATATTCAGTCTTTCCTTGGAAGAGCGGGGCACCAAGCAGCATGACTGACATCACAACTCCTACAGACCACATGTCTATGGCCTCTGAAAATGGAAGTCCCAAAAATATTTCTGGAGCCCTGAATATGAAACAAATACAGACACAGAGTTAGGAACAATGTCATTGTTGAGCAGATGGAAGACATCTCCTACAAACTTGTAGGATCAGGAGTCACGACTCTGTGTAGCATACCTAAAATGTTTCGTCTGTTGAGATTTGCCCACTCTGTGCCTCAGTAAAGTGGTTGGAAAAGCCAGCCCAAAATCAATGAGCTTCACCCTGAGAGGATGCGTCTGTGGATCCACCAGCATGATGTTATCTAACTTAATATCGGTGTGAATCACGCCTGTGGTCTTCAGAGCATTTAATGCTGTGGCCATCTGCAAGTACAAATATCAGATATGGGAGTCAGAGAATGGAGTGAGACTAGGCGGATTTCCATTAGAGATTTGCACAACACGTAAGATATATTTTCTAACTTTCGATGCAACACAACTGCGAGATGACTGTGTTTCCATTGAGTGATAGTATGCAACTTTCCTCTCACGATAACATTTCATGAAGCATGGCGATGGATGTCCAAGACATTGGCAGGTTTAATTCTATTGCAGCCAATCTGTAAGGCCAATAATATCGGCATAATTTTCTTGTCTCGTATAAGGGTTAGGTTTTTTCTCTTCCTCCGTTCACACACACTGAGAAATGTTTTTGTAGAATGTCATGTGACTCTGTTTTTTTTCTTCTTCTCTGGGTTTAATGGTATTACCACCCCTGGAGTTACACATCATATGAGCTATAAAAGAAAAAAACGTGTTTCCATTACACTTTTGCGAAATAGGGCCTTTTTGAATCGCCTGAAATACCACCTCATGTAAGTGTCAAATCTTTTTTGCAACAGGAGTTTTCTTTTCGAAATTGACATTTTTCCATTCGGCGAATTTTGTATTTGCAATTTTAATTTGTGCAATTTGAGGGTTGATGGAAACCTGCCGACTGAGAGCTTTTTGTGTTGTTCCTGATGCTTCTGTATTCATACCTGTTGGACTATACTCCTAATGTCACATATATCCAGAGGGATATAGTTCCTCTGGTCAACAATATAGTCCAGTAGAGTCACATCCAGCATCTCGAAGGCTAGCGCATCTCTGCCGTCCCTCAGTGTAATCAAGTCCATGAACTTGACGATGTTGTACTCATGCAGGTCATTCCACTTCAAGATGTTCAGTATCCTTAACTGGAGAGACGCTTAGTTCAATCAATCAAACTTTATTTGTATAGCAAAAAACTCCACAATCCAAGCTCAAGGTTAGAAAATGTGTCAAAAAAAGATGGAGTAAAAAAACAGGTATGGACAAAATGAGGAAACGCAATCTTAAATTCCTAAAGAGGAAACACTGGAGGTAAGGTTAAAATGTTATAAAATAAAATGTTATAAAATAAAATAAAATACAATAACTCATTAAAAATATACTTTAATAAGATTATAAAAAACTCACAGATAAAACTGTAACATATGATAAAATTATTTAATAAAACACTAAAAGATAAATCACTACAATATGATAAAATTAGACAGTAACATGTCAAACAATAATTAAGAAAACTGAAATGAAATAAGATAATATATAAATCAATAAAACAGATTTAAGAGGATAAAAGAGAAATCAGTTAAAAACCAGACTATAAAGGTAAGTCTTGTTGTTGACATACAGGTGAAGTATTGACGAGCATTAAAGCCAAGGAAAACATTTTTGATATTTAGATGAAGGCAAAGTAAATGCTAATGAATTATTGGACCTACTTCCGTGTGGATGCTGCAGCCCTCTTCAGGGATCTTCACAGCAACAATCTCGTTGGTGTCCTTTTTCAAGCATTTGACCACCTGTCCAAAGCCTCCATGTCCCAGATCTGTCAGTGGTTTATAACTGCTGGGGAGCAGGTCGGAAGCCCAGTGTCTACTGGTGTGGCATGCACTAAAAGATTGACCAGCACAATGTTCCATTGTGAACTAGTTATCTTAAAGAGACAGAGAAAAACAGGTCATTATCTCACGATCAACAGCTTTGCTAAGTTTCATTTAAGTTTAACATTACATACATATGTGGACATGGACAGAGCCTTTTGTCTGTTCTCTGTGGTAATCGTCCAGATTTAGGTATGTTTTACGAAAGCTTACGGACATGAACAAAACAGAGCAGTACTACAAGAGATCATGGGGACAGTGTTGCATATTACAAGCAAGACACGATCATAGGACACAAAGTCAACACACTGGAAAAGGAAACAGTTTGTTTTAACCCCTTGAAACCGGGGCAAATAGGCTTGATTTTGTTGGGAACAGAGGAAGCAGGCAATGGGCAATTAATGCAAAAAAGGGACCAAGTCCTCTAGTTTTGCTATTTTTTTGCTAGTTTTGCTCATTTGATACAATTTTCAATACTAAGGGGGAAAATTTACATGGAGGCCATACTTTTTTTTTATCAAAAGATCAAGGCTATGACATAACAATGATGACTTTTCTTCCATTTCTTGTTAGTATCATAGAGCTGCAAAAGCTGTAGAAAGTATTAACAATAAGAGAGAATGAGAAAGAACAGTTGGTACCAGTGTATTGACACTGTGGTTAATGAGTCATTAAATTTTCACAATAGATATGAATTAATAATTTTATATTTTTAGTACACTAATCTGGTTTTCTTGTAGATTCTGCAAAGCGCAATCACAGCTGGCCACCAACATTTGATGGTGATATTCGGTTGAATTACTGTTCAGGACAACGTTTATTGTCAGTGTCAATTTGACAGAATATACTGGTGATTAATATTTCCAGTTTTTAGTTTTGGTGTTAAGTACCCATAATCCAAGATTTTCCAAACATCTCATGCCAACACGATCTTGACAGAATAATAACATTTAATCATTTAGTACTTACCTGTATTGCAGAAGATTTGTTGAATCAGCTGAGTTTTTCAAGTTGGTGCAAATTCTTGCTATCGTCATGAAGCCGGGTTCTAGAATTGTTTTAATTTGATGCTTTGCATTGCATTAAACATGGCTCCAAATATGGTAATGAGGTACTTTAAACCAAAACAACTCAAATCATATGGAAAAAGTCTTATTATCTTACACAATATACTCAAACACATTTTTTTTCATCGAAACAAGTCTCTGTTTAGAATTGAAACAAATCATTTCTGCTTTGTCTCAGAGTTTGCAGAATGTTCTCAAACTGTGAGCATTAAATGCATCAACAAGAGGTCAGATATCTGACAAAGAGGCAAACAAAACATTTCTATGGATCTATCAAACTGATAAGAATAATAAATTCACAATTGTAATATTTTTTTAACAACAGAAATACTTTTATTTTGCCCCAAGTTTTGGGCATTCGATATTTTCTAGAGATATTTTTCTACATAAAAAACATACTATCAATAAGACCTTTAAATTGTTGCATTCACATTAGATGTAACTGCAAGTGAGACACAGTGATGGAGGCATAAAACACATACCCAAATTTTAAAAGTCCTTCTGTAAAAACCTATGACTCTAATATGTCAATGAACCTGACGTCATCCAATATTCTGATTTTTGTTCTATAAATGTATGCAAGTCAGTGTATGAAAAATTGCATCATTGGCATACTTAAATATAAAATTTCAGAAAACTTGTGATAGAAAAATAAATCTTAATGTAAGTAATCAAATGTCATAGTTTAACAGTTGTGTTTATATGTTAAAATGTTACCCTATTCACTTGGAGTGTCTCTCCTTAAGCCATTGAAACCTGAGCAAATTGATTTGATAGCTTTCAAAAACATGAGGAAAAGGTAATGAGCAACTTAATAAGTGGCCCAAAAATTAGCTTGAAAGTAGAAAAAAATATGCTAGAAACTTCCCAAAAATAAGCAAAAAAAAAGGAAAATGAATAAAAAAACAATGACATAATAATACAAAAGAAAGAAAGAAGAAAGAAAAATTACTGAAAAAGTGATTAAATGTTTAAATGTCTATATATATATATGTGTGTGTGTGTATATATATACTTCTGTTGGTCATGTTCTCATGTTTTTGTTTTTTTTAAAGAAATCAAACCAACTAAACAATGCTGATACAGGTTTCAAAGGGTTAAAAGAAATCATTTATGTGTTACACAAAGGCAATTTGCTCCAGAAAAGGTCTTTTGACTCAGACGCGTAGTTTAGACAGCACCATTTGTTGGCTGGTTGCTCTCAGTGTTTATCCTGCTTTAATCAGTCAGACAAAAAATATTTTCATACCATTATAGTCACACCCTGACACTGCCACGCTGTTCTTACTGATCACACACACTGAGGCGTCAAATGACAAATACACCCATTTGTTTGAAGGCCTATTCACACGGGACTCATAGTATTAAGTATTAAATGCCTTTTTGATTAGAGTTATTAGATTATTATTATTAGAGTGGAAGTGGCCGAGTGGTGTTGGGATGGGGAGTTTGACCAGTTTCAGGGAGTTTGTTGAAAAACTGACAATCCCCTAAAAAAAACGTGTCCTATACCATTTCAGTTTTATAGAAATCAATAGACTCAAATATATGTCCCAAACACTGATCATATTTGTTTGTGTGGCCTCAGGATAACCGAGTTCAACATCATTTCTGGAGAGATATTTTAGAGAATAGATCCCAGAAACAACTGGTCCACTTAGTGCCGGACCTTTTCTCCCAAGACAACAGAGACAAAGCTCGGGGGTCAATGAGGTCAGAGGGAGTCTCAGTGAAATTATCCATGCTGTGATGTTAACAGCCGCCTTAGCAGATGCTGGAATGATAATGGCTGGGAGATAAAGAAAGGTACCCTCCCTCCCATTCCCTTCCTGAGCCACTTGTGTTCTCCATCTTTAGCTTGTCTCCCAGATAAAGCTCTGAGATAAAATAGAGAAAAGAAAAAGCAGTTTAAGCAAATCTTCAGATGTTACTGTAAGGTCATGATGTTGGAAGGTGATGGCTATGGTCACCGTCTGTATGTAGACTAAACAAAAACTGCATACATTAGGGATATATATATATATATATATATATATATATATATATATATATATATATATTATATCTTCATCAAGATAAACTTTCTAGCAAAATGTTAAGGTCAGCATGCTTATATGCTCATAGTTAAAATGAAATGTGTAACAGGTATAATGATAACATGCTCACAATCTTAATTTAGTGTGCCTTGGGTACGATTTGTAACACTAAACACAAAAAACAACTGAGGCAAATGGGAACGTTGATTGTTTTGCTGGTATTTGGTAATTAAACAAACTGTTGAACAAAATCCAATTTTGCCATGCAGAGAGCACTACAGGAAAAGTGAGAGGATGTTTCTGAGGGGGTCAAGACAACGGGAGAATCTTCAGGCTTAAAAAGACACAAAGTTTGTCCAATCAGTTAATAAGGGACCTACAGAGTGCCCCTGAGATGGCGTTTGTTTGTAGGCCATAGTGGAAGCTAACATTGCCATGGTTCCATAGTCAAAAATCCTATGGAATTTTTCCATCGGATTTTGGATTGTTGCAGAAAATACGCTTTTTGGCAAACACGTTTATGATACTTACACGTTTTGCTAAGCAAGATGATATTCAAATTAATAACACTTTTCAGATTTTTTAAGCTTAAATGCAATCACCAGATGATGCTTTGTAGTCTTGTTTAGACACTTGTTAGCCTTATTTAAGACACAAAAGCTTCAAAGTTTGTGACTGGGTATTTACTGGTGCATTTTATGTCGTAGAACAAAATGGGAGTCCTTTAAGCTTGTGTTAACTTTAGACCTTATTCCAGGCTTCTAACCACTAATCCATTCGAAAAACCCAGTGACTTTGAGACAAGAGAACCACAGGTGCTGAAATGCTAACTAATTTCTTGGTTTTATGACTCATTACTCGGGAACTCTTTTAAAAAAAATTATAGCGAATGGTCTAAAGTGCATGGTGCAAGTGCATTAAGGGTGTGTCTAATCACTTGCTAAACAAACGATGTATAATCTGGGCACAAAGTACAATGATGGCCCCCAGAACAGGCCATCTCTCGTGCTGAACCACTACTGCATGCTGCACTGAACTTAAACAACAGCAACAAGTTCTAGAGGGCTAAAATCTTGTAAAAGCTTTAGGTAGTAAAACATCCCATATTTGCAGAAAATAAGCCTCTGTGAACCCATGATTTTCCCCTCGTTTTTCACAAGCTTTGTGAATTGTTTAACACAGTGACACTTTCGGTCATTGTCTTTTTTTTTTTTTTATGTGGATCTTGGCCACTGTACAAGATTCCCATTGGGGAAACAATAAAGTGCCAAATTAAGTTAACTGTTCTCAATCTTAGCAGAAGACAGCATGTACTTTAACGTGAGCGTAAGGATCACAGACAGCGCAGACTGTAGCAGAGTTGTAGATCAGAGCATCAGACCAAGGTCGTTGTTGTTGTTGTTGTTCTGTGCGTGCTGACCCAGCTAACCGCTCTGCAGGACAAACAGGAAGCCATTTATCCAAGGCCAAATTTCTCCAAAGCTTCTTACTGCAGCTCCAAGATTGTCTTTGTTCTTTTGTGAGCCAAGAGACAATGATGATTTTTGGATTAAATTGATTTTTGGAAACTGAGCTTGGGCCAGTTACGCAACAGATGACAACAATCCAGCTCAGCTCTCATCTGGGTCACACCAGAATGGATTCCATCTGACAAGAATGTATCACTTTCTGCTATATGGCACAAATATCAGTGGTGGCAAAGCCTATAAGTAAATAAATTAAAAAAACAAAAAGAAACAATCACTGTATCAAATCAATGCTGATTTGAAGTTTCAGTTACTAAATCTGCAATAAGATGAAAAGATCAGCCATCTGAAACTTGAGCAAATTGGTGCAATTTCTTTCAAAAACATAAGAAGGTAATGAGCGACAAAAGAAATTACCCAAAAAATGAGTTAACAAAAATAAATATTAAAAAAAAAAACTTGAAATAAGAAAGTGTAAATAAATGACCTGGGAAAAATAATATAAAATCATAATTATTTCGGAGCATAATTTTAAATCTGTAATTATGATAACTACACATATAGTTTTACCTAGATTTTTATTATTACTATTATTGCTATAATAATAATAACAACAACAACAATAATAATAATAATAATAATAATAATAATAATAATAATAGTTATTATTATTATTATTATTATTATTATTATTATTAGTAGTAGTAGTAGTAGTAGTAGTAGTATTATTAGTATTATTATTATTATTATTGTTAGCATTATTAGTATTATTAGTATTATTATTATTATGAAATTGCACCAATTCACTCCAGGTTTCAAAGGGTTTAGAAGATGAGTTGAGATGAATAGAGGGCAATCAGAGAAATCACGGTGGTCTAAATGTGACCAACCACTTGGCTTCATTTCCTCTTTCGTTTCCTGTGTATACCAACATCCTGCTTACATGATTTCTTGCCTTTTTCCTGCGTGTCTAAAGATGTATGTTTCATGTCATGTTATGGGAGTTTCCAGCCAAGTCTGAACAAACACTGATTGTGGGCCAGCTCATTATATGGGTCATAATTTATCAGCACTAATGGTCTGGATAGAGATGAAAAGAGTGTGCAATCTTCTCTGATTTAAACCTGAAACTCATTTTAAAACAATGTTATTTACAGCATCCATTGATTGTGATATCAGGATGTCAGTTTCAGTCATTTTTGCTTTCAAGCCAGACTTCCATTAACCAGTAATAAATTTTTACCTTTTAGTTTAGATTAGGACCCACATGTAGAGCCGTAGGTAGGGAGGTGAGCATAACAAAAGGCGAGCTTTAACGCTCTGAAACAACTTTTCTGGTGGTGCTTTCAGATGCTTTTCACAAGTATTTTAACCTTTGAACCTTGAGCAAACTGATGTGATTTCTCTTTTATAAGCATGGGGGAAAAGGCAGTGCACAACTTGATAAGAAATATTCAACAAATTGCAAGAAATCAGTAAATTTAGAAAAATATTTTGAAAAAAAAGCTAAAAATGTCTAGGGAAAAAGAAAAAAGCTAGGGAAAAAATTTCAGAATGATCATAATTACTTATTTAAATAATTTTGAAGAATTATTAGATTTCTTAGATTTTTTTTATCATTGTTATTTATTTATTTTTGGCTTTTGCCTTTCTTTAGATAGGACAGCTAAAGTGTGGAAAGGAAGGTGAGAGGGGAAGACACGCAGCGAGGAGCTGCAAGCTGGAATCGACAGCAGGCCTCTAATCATGGGTTACCCAATCCACCAAGTGAGCAACCAGGCACCCCAGAATTATTTTAATTTTTTAAGCACTTTTTCCAATCCTTTATTTATTTATTTATTTATTTTAATTTGTTTTGTTTCTTTGTTTTGTGTGATGATTTTCTGCATTAATCTCCATGTATTTTTCTTCTACCTTTTGACTTATTTCTTGTTTTTTTTTTTTGGTGATTATTTCTTTTGTTGCTTAATGGCTTATTCATAAGTTTTTGAAAGAAATCAAGCCAATTTGCTCAGGTTTCAAAGGTTTAATGCACCTGACAAAACCTCCAAAACACACAGGCAGCAAAACTCAACAACAAAAAAGAAGAACCAAAACTTAGCTGATAATAAACCAAGGCGTCATGATGTAAGCAGGGATGATCTCAGGGAAGAAATCCAGCATGAAACACGAAAGACCAGGCAGGACAAAGCAGGGAGCGACACTCTGAATACAGGGATGAACACAGATAGACTAATCACAGAACAAGACACAGCTGGAGGTGGGCAAGAAGTAAAGTAAGACAGATGCATGAAGAGTTTGACTTTCAAAGTAAAACACGATCAGACTACAACAAAACTTAGGATCATAACACTATATTGGTTAATTCTTAAGAAAAAAAAAGGCGCAAAAATGAGGTTAAGTAGACACCAACAGGCCTTTTCTTTTAGTCTGGCACTCCACTGACTCAATCAGCTGTCCAATTCAATGTGGTGACATTTTATTGTGTTATGATGCACTGTGCAAAAGTCTAAGGCCACCATAGCTTTGTTGTTTTAGTGTTGTTTTAGCAAAGTTGTAATGAAAATATCTTTCTATCTATCAATCCATCCATCCATTCATCCATCCATCCACCCATATCAGCTCTGAACAAGGTCTGCCCATCCAGTGCACTAACTTGATCTGGGATGTTAGGGGTTAACCAGGTGTCTGTGAAGATGTGCAGCAAGCAGTCTCTGATTTTCTGTTGCTGAGTGAGCCTCAATTGCATTTCATCCACTTTATTCTCCTGCAGATCAGACATTAGCCAGAGGAAGTCTTGGTAGAGGAGCAGCTCTCAGTCCAAGTCGGGTCAGCCTTGCCCTGATGCCGGCTCCCTCTCTTTGTCTGGCACTTTCGGTTTCGTTTCTCCCCTCTGGTCTGACTGGCTGCTCGGCATATGCAGCTGGTGGAGATCCACTTATGGTCTTGCATTCAGTCCAAAACCCACACAGCTTTTCCTGATGTTGATAAGTGCTTCTCTATCATAGAAAAGTTGTGATTCAGCAAAAAAGTAGCAAGGATTTGAGGAGCTACTGGCTGCTGCATCTACATTCGCTGCGGTCCAACTTCATCCAACAAAGACAGCAGACTATTATTATTACTTAGTACTTTTTACACATAAAGACTCAGAGTTGAGAACTTTTTTGGCTTGTTTAATTAGTGTGTCTTTTTTTGTTGAACTAACACATGACACACTGCTTAACTAAAATAGTGTTAAAATTATAGAATTAATAGAAATACTAAATGAAAACACTACTTTATAGTCACATGTGCACCTTAACAGTTTGCTCCGATACAAACAAATACATCAATATTTAAAATGTACTAAAATGCTAAAATCGTAAAAGTTGCATTCTCTTTGTTGCATTTTCGCTATCTCTTCCTTTTGTATCACACTAATGTTTTTGGTGACAACAAAAACAGTTACAACCAATACTGCCACATTTGCCCTTTAACAGTCCTGATTGTAATCAATGGGAGTTTGGCTTTAACTTCTGACAGAAGGCAGTTATGCGAGGGAAACATGATATTCTGTACAAAAACATCATCCCATGATCCAGAGTCAGTGCTTGTCAATTATCAAAGAAACAAAAGTTTCATCAAAGGTGCTATGTTCGCTATGATAGCATCCCTCATTGAAACCAGCGAGCAAGTTTCCAGCTACCACAATCAGTGAAATGCTAAAAATGACAACAAGCTATAGTTTGTGTTCTTCCTCTAACAAGTGCCTGGTGACACAATATGACATTGAAATGAAAGCTCTTTCAGAAAACAGTTAAACCGAGAAAATAACCTCTCAGCCGTTCAGCCAAACAGTTTTCATTTTGCAGTGTTTAGATTTGCTGGAGTTAAGGAGTCCCAGGAAGAGAAGGAGGGGGTGTAGAGACCTTCTGTGCCCCAAACGTTGCACTGTGGTCAAGCCGGGCTGCAGGTAGACTCCCCTGTCTTTCCTCGTGACCATGGTCCTTCTTTTCTTGAATGACAGTGTGAGAGTACTGTACTTCCTCTTTCCAACATCTTTATCCATGTCCCATTGTCCTCTTGGGTCCTACTGTCCAACAGTGTATCTATCCAGTGCCCTTCCAAACAACTAGGAACTTTTTGGTGCTAGGAGTAGATGGTAATGACCTCCCGACCTCCTCCACGAACCAACAACACACGGTCGAGACCATCCATGAGGACTTCAAGGAACTCCATGTCTGAGAGACACATTCTGGTTAAGGACATACCAGTTTTAGATCTGTCAGCTCGTAGAGTGGTTGCTACTATAGACTGTATATAAAGATGGACAACATGACTGCTCTCCCAAAGTGAAGCTTTTCAGTCTCGATCGCCCTCAGGTGTCTGACTGCAGTATAGGTCATAAAGCCCCTCCTCTGTGTTAGTGAATGGGGCGCAGGCCAAACTAAGAACTCAAATTACACGCCAAATAAATTTCTCCCAAAGATGGTTTCTGTTGCTAAAGGTAGTTCTCATCACCCTGATGTTTGTTTAAGTGATTGTTTTATAAGTTTGGTTTTAATAGTTATTAAATTATAAAAAAGGGGGCTTTTCCGCCATGATAGACAGTTGGTTGGTCTCGAATACTGGTCTCCTGGGTCAAGCCCCGTGCTTGTTAGACCCATTCACGCACCTCTAACCCACACTAAGTAAACTTTTGCTCTCTTTAAACTATACCCATTTCTCTGAGCATCTTATAATGACACAGATGGGTTTACATTGGAGATTTTGGAAAGCCTTGTATGTGTAATACAAAAGCCTAAGGGTGTCTCCATGTATTTTGACCCCCTGGTTTGTCTGAAACAGACGCTAAAGAAAGCCTCCATGTATTTTGATGACCTGGTTTGTCTCATACAGATTCTTTAGGGTGTCTCTGTGTATTTTGGCTGCCTGGTTTGTCTCATATATGTATAAGCCAAAGTGTATCTCTGTTTATTTTGACGGCCTGGTTTGTCTCATACAGATGCCAAAGTGACTCTCTGTGTTTTATGATGCCCTGGTTGTGAGACCACCTCTATTGTGCACCGATCATAACATGTTTTGTCTTGTTTAAGAAATCCCAAAACAATAACTTTTGGTTTAAGGCACATAACCTTTAACTGAAGTCTTCATTACGCTTCAGCTTTCTAAAGACCTCTGGGACTATGCCAGCTGTTTTGAAGTTTTTATGCTAAGCTAAGCTAGGCTAAGCTAACCGCCTCTTGTCTCTAGCTTGAAATTTTTCGCATTGTCATGTTTGATTTCATCATCTAACTTTTGGCAAGAAAGTAAATAAGCCTATTTCCCAAAATGTTAAACCATTCCTTCAGTATAGCCACATTTTTTTCACTGACTGATCATTTGACTTGTCGACTAAATGGCTGATGAAAAAGGATACAGTTCTCATCCCCTTTCCTGCTCTTTGGTGGGCCCGGCATGTTGAGCAGCACCAGCTGTGAATCCTGAGAATTCTTGACCACCACCTCATTCAGCTTCACAGCTGTGTGCATCCTCCGCACGTTGGACTGGTTGCTACGTTAAATCACAGACATTAACAAAATCACCAGTTATCCTGCCATTTCTTGCAAAGTCAGAGGTCTGGTTCAGTATGATCCTCTAAATCAGAATTCTAAAAAAAGCACAGTATGATTGATTGGGAATCTAAAGATCTTGTGGGCAAAAACAGAACAAAAACACACACAGCTTCCACATTAGTCATCATGCAAACTGAACTGGTGATCCATCACACAAAAGCATGCTGACACGTATTCTCACACCACACATGCACAGAGGTCATGCACATGCAAACAAAAACTAAAATATTAAGTGACTTACAGATTCTCCCATTCACTAGAGGAGGGAGCAAAAAACAAGATATTCAATCATTAAGATAATAACATGAGTTAATAAGATACTTATTATTTATTTTTTGCAAGATCTTAAAGCAACAGTGTGTGGGATTTAGCGGCATTTAATAATAAGGACTACAGATAGCAACCAGCCGAAACTTCGAGAATCATGGTGGTGCAACATGAAGGACTTCATGGATGAGGACCTGCTCCTTGTGTACATATAAACAGCTCATTTTAAGGTAACGAAAACAAGATACTTTTTTTTAAAGTGATTATACATGAAAGAAAAAATACTTCTAATTTTCCATTTCTGTCAGTAAACCTTGCACTCTGGGCCTCTAAGTCATTATTTTAGATTATCTAGATAAGTGTTAGCACTCCTCTGCCATTAAAAAAAATTACAAGCACACAAACTGAGATAAAATAAAACATAATCAAAGTAAAAATATCAAACTAAACAAATAGATCATACTGTTTAGCACTGATTTGAGTATAAATATAATGTATGACATATTGGGCACTATAATAAAATTGGGGAGTGAATCTCTAAGATTTTTTGCTGTGAGGCTGGATTTACTTACGGTTTCATATTAAACATGTCTTTTACTCCCATGGTTTCTCTGTGTCTGTTCCTCTCATTGATCAGTTTGTCTTTTGTCCAGGTCATGTGGACACGATCTGGTGTGGCACCTGCAGCTTTGTCATTCGCAGAATGAGACGCCGTGTTCCGGTCGTGGATTAGCTGGGCCTAAACGTAGGACAGGTCACATGATGACAACTTAATTATGGGTTCTACACCACGTTGCGTCCTCCCTAATTTCTATTAATAAAACATTGTATTTTCCTAATTAAACCCTTTATAGTGCACTCAAAAGATCAAACTCTCTCTGGTAGCTCTTAACACTAATATGATTTTACAACCTTTCTTCAGTTGAATTTTAACTTAGTATAAATGCACTTTTTTTTAACCACAATACAACATGTCATTTCAAATATGTCATTGTTTTACAGTTATGAGGGACATGAGAATATGAGAAGATGTAGATGCAGTTATTTTTAAGGCAGTCAGGTGATCGACAGGTTTACGGCGATGACAGAACATGCAGGAAAAGAACGCAGAAACACACAACACTGTCTTTTAAATGGTACACAGTGAACCTCCTGCTCTGTTTCTGTGATCTCCTTGAAAGACGTCCTCCTGTGCTCATTGTGCACAATAATGCAATGACTAAAAATTAACATGCGTGCCTAAAAATGACAGCCAATGATTTTTCACTCAGGTGTGACCTCTATTTGACGAGTTAGGAGTGAGACTGAGTTGTGAATCCCCCTGAAGGAAATTGTGATTTGTCATATTGAGCTATATAAATAAAACTGACTTGTCTGGACAATAGAAAAAAAATTATTTGTATTCTATAACGGTGAGTTTCTAGCATTAGATGTTACATTGCTTCCCAACTTAGCCATGAAAAATGTTAACCATATCACTTATTATACTATTAAGTGGTAGGCAAAAACCTTTCTCCCTCCATATCAGCAATTGCACTATTTGTTCTCCTCCTCAAGTGGTCAAACACATTAAGTCAAGGGAAAACAGGTCATTGCATTGCATGCTGTCCAAACATACATTAAGGTCTGCACATATTACAGTCAAACAGCTGCCTTGATATATATAAAGCAAGTGGGAATAAAATCCAAATTATACTTGACTATTCCACTACTGGTTAGTAACGGCAGGATGACAATCCTGAAAAACCCAAAAAACTGCTGTTGTTGCTATAAATCCTTTGAAACCTGAGCAATTCCATTGATTTCTTTCAAAAACATTGGAAAAAGGCAATGAGCAAAGACAGAAGAAATCATTTTAAAAATTAGCACGAAACATTAGTAAAATTACCTGAAAAAAAGATTGATGAAATAAATAAATAAATACATTTATTTTTAAAAATTAAATCTCAATTTGAAATAATATAAAATTAATGTTTAAAAGAAAAGGGAAAAAAAGTTAAAAAATGACAAAGGAAATGACCTGGAAAAATTGTCATAATTTTGTCACATAATTTTAATTATGATCCTTCTAAATATATATTTGTTTCCCAAGCCCTTTTCTTTTATCCCTAGACATTTTTCCCTAGCTTTTAATTTTTTTTCTAAATCTACAAATTTCTTGCAATTTATGGAACATTTATTACTATGTTGCTCAGTGCCTTTTCCCCCCATATTTTTTTTTAAAGAAATCGCACAAATTTTCTAAATTTTCTTTTAAATACATATGAAAGGCGTCTGAAAGCAGCACAAGAAAAGTGCTCCAGGTTTCAAAGGGTTAAATAAAAACATAATCCACAACATTTTGATCCATTTTTGTCTGTTAGAAAGGGAAATGGTGTAGTAGTTAGTAATGCAGCAGCAGCAGGTTGATTGGAAATATCTGGAGTCTCTGTAGACCTCCAGCACTGAGAGTCTTTGTCTTCCTCTAGTGGCAGCTTTTGGTCTCTGCCCAGTCAACATGTCCCCAACAGAGACTGAAGAGAGAACAGCAAACACACTAAGGCTGAACATCACCGTCAGAAACATCGCAGCTGTTATGAATGGATTATGTTAAGAGAAAGGATGGCATGATAAATGGAGGGACCAATGGCATCGTGATTGGTTACTATGGGTCGTTTTGGTCGCTGTGGCTACCTCATCTTCTGGTATGCTCAGGGTGTAGAGTGAAGGGAAACATGATGTCTTCTTCCTCTTTATGGAGCCGCGTGACACGTCTGTGATGCTCTGAATCTGAGCCCGGGGTTTAATCACAAAGCGGGATTGGAGGAAAGGTTCAAAGGTCAACAACGGCAGAACAGAGCATAAGCGGTTTTACCTCACCTTTCTCTTTGGGTGGAGGACATCTGCATCAGTTTAGCTCACATCTTGCTATTGTTGGTTAGAAAATGTCCTTATAATGTTTTTTGTAATGACACGTAAGTCATGGGTGTTGAGCCTGAAGTTTTTGTCAGATTTTTGAACAGTGCGATGTAATGATGGTAGAGTCACAGTACCTCTCTCTCCCTCTCGGTGCGAGACAGCTGCATCTGTTTGAGCATGTCCGACCTCTGCTCCATCATCAGCGTCTTCTCATAGGTGAAGGCTGAGATGTCGCTATCATGCTAGAGGGACACATAAAACACACTTACAGTTATCTGATGCATTTGCTGTAGCTGCTGTTCTCATCAAGGGCATAATCAGGTAGCTTTTTTTTAATATTATTATTACATTTATAATATTAAAACAATAATCAAAAGATGCACCATATTACCACACATCACAAACCATCAACAAACCACAAACAGATGCCACAAAACAAGTGAAAAAACACAAAGACACTATTACTTAAAAACAAGAAACAAAAACACAGTCATCATGATCATCAGTCTTTTAATGTGTTCCATTTTCTTTCAAAGTCCTTAATTGTTCCCTGTTTATTTGTAATAATGCCCTCTAACCTAAAATAATGTTTCAAATAAAGAGAGAAAATTAGGGGATGGAAATCAGTTTAAAAAAAAAATCCCTTACCCTATAAAATAAATATTTAAAATACTTGGACATCAATTTCTTAATTCACCAAGTATTATTGTTTGAGGGCACATTTATTAAAAATAGGAACCATAAAGCCATTTTTTCCAGGTCATCCAAAATGTCACCACATGTGGACAGAACCAAAAGACTCCCACTTCCAACCCCAAAATGAAAAGCATTTTTCTCGTGAAATTATTGTGATTTAGTATCTATAATAGAATTAAAAGTTAGATTATACAGCTGTCGCCATGGCAAAGGGTTATCGAAAATTCCCAAAGTTGGTTTCTGTCATTTTAATAGTTCTTATCACACTGATGTTTGTTCACGTCTTCATTTTTCTGATAAATTTAGTGTTAATTAGTGAATTATTTAGAAAGGGGGTGTGACATCATGACTGACAGCTGTGTATGATTGTTGTAAGTTGGGCAGGTGTTTGGGAAGGGCGTCAATACCGCAGCCTCAACCGCTAATCACTACTGCACAGACTCTGGCTCCAAATCACATCACTTGAGCAAGATGGCAGCATCTATATTTTGGATATTTTGGCTTAATTTCTGTACAGTGGAAGTAGAGACAAATGGTTCATCTTAATACACAGTCTATGGGTAAGAGACAGACACAACAAAATGAATTGACTGAAATGCAAAGAGTCTCACCATCTCCACCACCTCCACCTCTGCATCCAGCCGTAGATGATAGAGAAACATCTGCAGGTCTTTCTTCATCTGGATGGAGTTGTCATCCATTTGGGCCACGGTGAAGATTCGCATTTTACATTTCCTCCATACCTGCCGAATGAGAACATGTATCAGTATCAGCACGGTTACACACAGTTAACCTTTTGAAACCTGGAGCGACATCACTTTCCGTGTGCTGCTCTCAGATGTCTGTCACAAGTATTTAAACCTTTGAACCCTGAGCACATTGGTGGAATTTCTTTCAAAAACATGGGAAAAAAGGCAATGAACAACTTGAAAAAGAAATGTTATACAAATTTCAAGAAATTAGAGGATATTTAAAAAAAAAAAACAAAAAAACAAAAAACAGGATAAAATGCCTAGGGAAGAAAGAAAAAAGCTGGGAAAAAAACTCTATAAATTATCTAAATTATCATGATTACATATTCAAAATTATGTTACAGAATTGTTACTTTTTTATAATATTATTATAATGGTAGGTCATTTAATTTTTTTTAATTCATTTTTATTTATTTATTTATCTTTGTTTTTCAGGCATTGTTTTAAATATATATATTATATAATTCCAAAACAATTGCTCATTTGGTTGTTCATTGCCTCTTTTTCAGTGTTTCTGAAAGAAATTAAGGAAATTAATTTAATTAATTTTAAGGTGTCAAAGGGTTAATAGCAACAGCAACAGCTTTTTGGGTCGTTCCATCCTGTTGTTACTAACCAGTGGTGATTGAAATAGTCAAATGTGATTTGGATTTTATTCACACTTTGGTAATTTTCTTGCACTTATTCTAATTTCTTGCTAATTTTTGGGCCAGTTCTGCTTTTGTTGCTCACTGCCCTCTTCCCATGTTTTTGAAAGACATCAAGCCAATTTACTTAGGTTTCAAAGGGTTAAACTGCCAATACACGAGCATTTGATCCTATCTGTGACCTTCCCTTGACATGACAGCAAGAAATTCAGCAATAATGCAGCTGTGTGAAGCATGACAACATCCATTAATTTATTAATAGTGACGACTGCCACTATAGTGACATGGTTTGTCAGGCTGCACTACATGGCAATTCCTATTTTATGGCACAAACAGAAGCTGCTTTATAGAAGAGGACAAGACAACATTATGTTTATGTCCACATGGTGTTAAAATTTTTAGAGTATGAGGATTAAAGGCTGGTGAATTAAACCACTTAATGTTAGGGTCAACATTAGGGCAAAGTTGAAGAAGATCATAGACTCACCAATGGCACACTGATTTTGTTTTTATTTATTCTGTATGTTTTACTGGCTTTAATCAATTTTGTTTTGGTCTCTGTTAAGCCTCTTTGAGTATTGTGAAAGGTGCACTATTAATAAAATGTACACACACACACACACACACACACACACACACACACACACACACACACACACACACCTTGTGTTGACTCAGTAAAAATGGCAGCAGCATGAGCAGTCCACCATCATGTACGATCCACCACACATCGATGGTTCCCTCCTTCAGACGCTCCTGGTTACTGGGGAAATGGTCGATGTTCTTAGCGACCAGCAGAGCCTGATGAGCTGCCGTCGTCTCTCTCACCGTCTCTGCAGACAGAGAGGGACAGAGGGGGACAGAGACAGAAAGTAAGTGAGCATTTCAAATAATTTTATGTCAGGGCTGTGATATGCAGCCTCATACAGGAAGCTTTGTGTCTCCCTCTGCTCTTCCCCGGTGCTTTCCTCTCGACTCCTCTTGCAGAGATAAAAATTCCCCCCTACTTGCTGCTGGATTTAATACTTCAACTCCTTTGGGTCTTTAAAATACTGAAATTTAAAAAAAAAAGTAAAATCATAAGCCAAACCATAAAAATTCTTCATAAAATTTGAGTGCCAATGAGAAATTTCGGCCATCTTAACAAAATGCTTTAATATGATAGTAAATAAGAGGCATAAGGATATAATTTAACAGGCACTGAATACTTAATATTAAAATTCAAACACAATTGAATTCATAGTTTTAAAAAAAAACATTTTAAAACCATGTGTCTGAATTTCTTTGTTCTGATTTCACCTACTTGAAATTAAAGTATAAAATGTCTTAATATGCAATTACAAAAGCTGAATTCTGGAATTTGAATATATATATATTTTTCAATGTTCACAAAATCAAATCTCAAAATTTTCAATAAAAAAAAAAAAAGAGTTGGATGGCTCAAAGTAATTTTTTTGACTCAAAGTTTTAAATCTGAATTGAACCAATCAAATTTGAGCTACCTCTTTTCTGATTCTGAAACTTGAATTTCAGGAACTGAATTTGAAAATACTGCAAAACATATTTTCAAATGCATCTCTTGAAAATGTAAATCATAAAATTTAATATTAGAATTTCAAAGAGGTGAATTCAAAACAAACAAACTCAAACCTGGATTTCAAAGTAAAACATTTCAGTTCAGTTCTGTTCAATATTGTGTGGTAAAATTCAAAACTGTATGTCTCTTGTTTGCTTCCATACATTAAATGTGAGTAAACTTAATTGAATTAATTATTAAAAGGGTATACAACTTGAAAATTAATTCATTTCTTCACCCACTTCCTTCAGGACGCTGCTGTGTAGTTTACCTATGAAGTTCCTCCTGGAGGAGGGGTCGCGGGCTTGCTCCCAGCCGGTTGGCCAGGCCATCAGGACAGCATTGTGTTTCATCCCTCCCAGTCCCGCAGACTGGATGAGCAGGGAGAAGCCGTCTCGCAGGTTGGACGACACCACCACATGAGAAAAACCCTTCATCTTCTCTGCAGACATGGCTGCTTTCAAATTCTGCACAGACGGATGATAAAACAGTGTCAATAATGATTTGTGCGCAATATTTTAAGGTGCTGTCATTCATTGTAAGTATCAAATGCTGGCAGCCTCCTTTGTAAATGAAACTTGTCTTAATGTATATTCAGGTTAGGTGAACATAAGCAGCATTACCAGGTCTAAACTGATACAGTTTTTTAACCCTTTGAAACCTGGACTGACAGCAGTTTTCTTGTGCTGCATTCAGACACCTTTTACAAGCTTTCAAACCTCTGAAAGGTGAGCAAATTGGTATGATTTCTTTCAAAAAAACATGGGGAAAAGGCATTTAGCAATTTACCAAGAAATGTCACACAAAATACAAGACATTTTTACAAGGTGAAACATGAGACTGAGGAGGAGAGAATTATTTGAAATATTTTAACAAGGGGAAAATATAAAGTTATAGTTATATTTATTATGTAAAATCATGTGACAGAAAGATTACAGAAAAAAAAGATATTTGATTTTCATTATTTACCTACTGTTTTCCCTGGACTTTTTATTGTTTATTTTCCCTTTTTCCTTTTTTTAAAAAAAAAATTATGCTATTGTTTCTGTAATTTTCTTGTAAAAAAAATCTGGAAAACTATGCAGAGGAATCAACAGGCAGAGCAGATGACCAGCAAACAGACAAACCTGCTCTCCAGACTTTGCATCATTGCCTCGGTTCATGAAGGTTCCCTCGAGGACCGAGCAGACGATGGTCAGTCCCTTTCCTGCTTTCAGCTGCGTAGTGAAGGACAGGAGACGAGGGTGTCTTACCGCCAGGTCAGAGTCCAGCTTACACAACACCAACAGCTGAGGCCTGAAGACAGAAAAAATGCAACTAGTAGAGTAAAACTAAATAACAATATTGAGGGAAAAAAGAGAACATTGTACATCTGCCTTTTCTCTTGTTAATGCATATTTTATACTGATAATGCTCTATGAAAAGACACGAAAAAAAAATTAAACATTAAAAATGTATAATATTAAAGGGAAGATGCGCTAATTTCACGTTCTGGAAGTATGTAGAAGAACTACAGTGGCCAGCGAAAAAATGCAAAAATGCATCTACAGCCAGTGATATGTCTGTTGGTGGCAACTGTAGAGCAACATAGCAGAGAAGAAAAAAAAAATTATTTAACCTTTATTTAACCAGAAAAAACTAAAATTAATTTTTAAAGTGTCCATGAAACCAAAAACGATCTTTTCCGTAGTATGAAATTCCCCTTATTTTTTTGCATTATGGGGCTCATAGAACATGTACATTAGAGACTTAGAACGACTGAGTGTGGCCGAGCAGCTAACTTTCACAGAGTGGCTAACTTCGCTCCACTAACTTGAATGGAGATAAAATGATTTCATTTTCCAGCTCCTCTAGACTTTCCATGTTATCGGAGTGAATGGATTGTATCCGATGGTGAAATGAGTCATTTCGTGCGAGTTCTGATGCTGAAAGAAATGTATCCACTAATTTATAGACACCTCTTTCGCACTGTAAGTTGTGGGAAAAAGTTCTTTTTGGCCCCCATGGCATCACATGATGTTGTTATTCCTTTTTTGGCCACCACAAAAATTGACTTCAGTGCCCGGTGCTGTTCCTGTGGGCTTGGAGAGGAACAATTTTATATGTAGATATAAACGACTCATTCTAACATAACGAAAAACACAATGATTCATATGTTCATACACTCATGAAAACATAGTTATGAATTTTATATACTATATCTGATAACTGCTGCCCCTAAATCCTACACATTGGACCTTTAAAGAAAATCACGACATACACACAGACACTCACCTCCAGTTTTTGGTGTGTAGTGGTGCTTCCTCCAGCCGCACGAGAGCATAGCGTGCTGCGTTTAAGGACAGACCTCTGATCCCATCTCCCCATTCCTTCACTGCCCTGCAAACAAAAAGTCCAAACAGGAATGTTTGACATTTATTTTCCAAATGTTTAAGAGTGTAATAGACATACAGGTGTTTTATTTTATTAAGGCTCAATGGCATGTGAGATGTTAAGCATATCGTCTTGACCTGAAACCCTCAGACTCACCCTCTGTACTCAATGTACTTGTAGATACAGCCGGCTATCACTATGGCGACCAGAGCATAGTACCAGGAGGAGATGAACATGAGAGAGAGACACAGACTCATTCCTAAGAAGGACAGTGTCCTACAGGACACACACACACACACACACACACACACACACACACAAAGTTAATAATGATAATACCAACAACAACAACAACAACAACAACAACAGCAATAATAATAATAATGATAATTACCATTATTATTATAATCATAATCATAACCATAACTTTATTTATATAGCACCTTCAAATTAAAATTTACAAACAAAGACAAAGCAGAAGGGTTTCTTGCAATAACTAAGGCCAGACAAAATTTAAAGTAGAATTAAACAAGAGAGAAACAGTTACAAAACAAAAATAACAATAACAACTTATACCAATAAGATTAATACAATTCAAAGAATATTAGCATTAAACACAGAAATAATACTTTAATACTAAGTATTAAATGGGTTTTATGAAGTGATGAGTCCTTGATTTCGTCAGCCTTATCTTCTTGGGCAGGTTGTTTTAAAGCCGAGGGGCCCTTTAGATTCAAGCCTCGGCTTTGGAACGGCCAGAAGGGCCCCACCTGAGGATCTATGGCTGCAAACTGGCTCAAATGGGGTCAACATTTCTATTATGTATAAAAAAGAGCTTTAAAAGTGATTATTGAAATCTTAAAATCAGTTCTAAAACGAACAGGGAGCCGGCGGAGGAAAGCCAGGATTGAGGTGATGTGATGTTGTCCGTTAAAACCTGTGTGTTAGTTTTTACTAGTTTAAGGACTACAGTTTGTGGTTTTAATCAAAGCTCTGGAAGCTTAAATAAAATGTGCAGAATGTATTTTGTGTTTTGGTGTAGGCAGTTCTTACCAGTGATAGAACTTGAAGCGAGGTCTCCAGTTGGGGGTGCGGAGCAAAGTCTGAACGGCACAGGCCAGGTTCACAAACAGATAGCACATGAGGAAAAACCTGAAGGAGACATCAGTCAGGAGAGAAAGGAGCGTAGGTAAATGCACATTACTAATGCAGAATGTTTTTGTGTGTTTTCAACCACGTACATGGAGAGGATGGGGGCCACAGCATCCAGAGAAGCAATGAGGATTCCTATCTCACAGATCCCAACTGTCAGCAGCAGAGCCCACGTGGGCTCACCATTAGCTTTACCATGACCAAAGACCTGAGAAATACAGACAGAGAGGTGATCCGATACAGTACTCCATTAAAACACAAAAACATTGTATAATCAAGGTCAATCAGCATAATAGATACAGTTCCATGTTATTTTAATCTCCACTATTATAATGTACACTCCAGAATCAGATGAAGACAGAAGGATTTCATGTTAGTTTTTTCCCTTGTGCAGAACAAGACCCATGACTTATATTACAGGTCTGGACTAACTGTGGATTTTATTTGTAACTACGACAGAATTGTTAGAACGAGAAAATTGGTGATTGCCAAAAATTCTCTGAAATCCCTCGTATGTTCTGTGTATACAAGTGATTTTTAAATGAGTCCCAAGTTAAAAGAAATCAGAAAACTCCATTGGGCAAGTTTAAGTCAAACAAACTAACTGAAGACTATATTTGTCTTCAGTTATCATTACATTTTTGCAAGAATTAGCACATATATGCAGAGAAGAAACTGCTACAAACTGGTGATAAACTGCCTTTTTTAAACGGGTTTTAACTGTTTGATGTAATGGACGCACTAGAAACCAGAACAGTAGAAAGCAGCATGGAGGCCAGTGAAAATATTAGTGTTTATTTTTTCAATATCTGTTGCTTATTAAGTCTCTCTTTTAGCTTTGGTGCAGAATAATATGGAAAGATGCGGTTTCCTAAAAGGGGCAAGGATTAGCGCGTCCACCTGTGTGTGCCATCATTGTAAACCGGAGTCAATTGGAGTTGGAACGCAGAGTAACATTTCCCACTAAAGACAAAAGCCTGATGTTAGTGGGTGTTATTGGATTTTTGTCCAGAGGGAAAGAGGCTTAATTTAGAATTTGACTGAGGTTAGAAATTGGTATATTTCAGAGCTTTATTGAGGCAAAAGTCTTGAAAAGACCTGTTGAAAACCAAATTAAAATGAAATATAAACCAACAGTCACTTTGTGTTTGGGTGGTGCTTGATAGTAAAAGCATGTGGGACTGTAACACACAAAGAGCAATTATATTTTTAACACTTACCTGTAAGAAGGGGATGATGCCATCCCGAGCGATGGCCTGCAACAGGCGGGGGGCGCCAGTGAGGCTCTGAAGCCCCGCCCCACAGCAGGAGAAAAAGGAGCCAATCACAATCACCCAGGGAGACGGCCAGGCCAGAATACCAATCACTGGATTCTTCTTTACTGAGAGTCCAAACCTGAAACACCCACAAGCATGAATAAAATATGGACTGTATACTAGAAATATGTATTTCTGTGAGCCACATCAAAGAGAAATTTCACACTTACTTGTCTCTCAGCACCACTCCTTCTATACAAGCTCCGAACAAAACCACGCAGGAGATGTCTGACCATGAAGTTAAAATCAAAATACTTGTATTTTTTGCACTGTGTATTTACCGCAGTAACAAATCTGTTCTGACAGTATGACACAATAAATACACATGTAACTGTACTTTTCCATCACCTCCTTCACATGCATTGTGTCAGAGATTGGTTAAACTATTTTGTGTACCCACTATTAACAGCTGCACACACACTCAAAGAGTCCGGAGGATACAGATGAAAGAGGTGGTGAGAATGGCCATGATGGTTCCTATTGGGATGGACCTTTGGGCATCTCTGAGATCACCAGACCTGTTAGAACCAGCCATTATACCTGAAAAAAAAACACACACAATGTAAAAGAGTCAATGTTGGGGGAAGTATTAAAGTAGTATTAAAGTATTAAAGCTGGTCTGGTCAGGAGTACATTTTAGTGCATGTCCAGTCAGGCTCCCCACCAACTCCATGTTTAGAACCATGTGAAGGCCATACCAGGTCAGACTCTGAACCATAGATATGCTCCTAATGTCATATAAAGCTCCTAAACCTTTTGAAACCTGAGCAAATTTACTTTACTTCTTTTAAAAACGTGGGAAGGAGGCAATGATCAAGTTAGCAAGAAATGGCCCCAAAAAATAGATAGAAATAAAATTGAAATAAATAAAAAGGAAGAAAAAGAAAGAAGTAAAAGAAAAAAATATCCTTAATACATTTTTTTTCAAATATACAATTATAAGAATTTTTCTAGACATTTTTTCCCTCATTTTTTTTGTGAATATGTAAAATCCCACATTTCTTGCCAAGTTGTTAATTGCATTTCCCCCCCATGTTTTTAAAAGAAATCAAACCAATTTTCTCAGGTTTGGGAGGTTTAAATTCTTGGCGCATGAATGCAGCACAAAACTGATGTTTTGTTAGGATCCTTAACTCACACAAAAGGATCAATGCCATAATCTGAAAATGTAAACATGAAAGTGCAAAAGTAGCCCTTTAAAAGAAAAATGAAATTAATGTAAGAAAACTACAAGTTCTCATTATGCATATTGTCTCTTCTTCAAATGTTTTCCTGACACATTATGGAATTTCTTATCACAAACACTTCATATCAGTATCGCCTTCCATGTCAGTATTTGTTTGGTATTTGATCTACCTGTGACAGAGGGGAAGTATATTCCCACCAGCAGAGTGAAGTAGGTGGTGATGTCATTGAAGACGTAGGGCCGATTCATGTCATTGGACACGTCCTGGGCTTCGACTGAAGGCTGGCTCTTCTTCTCTATGAATGTATCAGCTGGACCATAGTCGCCCCACAGGTTGTCTAACGGAAAGACACACAGATAAAAAGCATCATCAGCTGGAAATACGTTAGTTTCAATTGCAAAAAAAGTTTTTACACTCGCATGAGGTGATATTTAAGGCGATTTGAAAAAGCCATGTTTTGCAAAACTGCATTGGAAACACTTTTCAAGGTCACATGATGCTATGACTATGTCAGTAGGAACTGGCTCCCTCATGATGCAGCAGGCGCTACAAGAGCTGTTATTGCATCACATAACTCTTCAAAAGTTGAGCAGACCATCTGGAAGTTTTGAATCCACAATTCCTCTGTAAAAAACCATGGACTATCACCTCCCAGAAATCCCTCATATGAGGCCGCTCCCACATATAAGAGGCTTGTCTTTCTATTATGGCTCCATAACACACCTAAGTCGCCTTGGATTGGAAATAATGACAGCTACTGCGGTGGCTGCAATAGAAATAAAGCTGCTGATGTCCTGAACATCCATCACCATGCTTCTTGGAATGTTATTGTGAGAGGAGAAGTCACATGACATCACTCAGTGGAAATGCAGTCATCTCACAATTGTTTTTTATCGACATTTCGAAAAAATCACTTAAGTTTTGCACAAATCTGCAACCCGCCTATTCTCTGGGGCAATGAACCTCTTGTGGACCGATCTGATCTTCTCTCCTCCTGCTCACCTTTGATGACTCCGCTCAGGAGCCCAGGTATGGCCTGTATCTCCGTCAGGTTGTTTAAATTGAAGTATTCATCACAGGTTGCGTTGGGGTATTTACTGTTACAGAAGAGGCCCGAAAGCTCCGTGATGATGGTCTTGTTTTTCACGACCTCCGTCTTTGCGCATGTGTCAAACAGTTCGTTCTTCAGAGAGCGGTTTCCCAACAGGCAGACGCTGTAGAGAAGAGAGAAAAGTGCGGTGTGGTAAGAAAAGAAGCTTCTGTAACTGTTGTGGAAGATGGAAATCTGGTTATCTGGGAAACAGATGCCTTAGGACAAGTATAAGTGAATGGAAGAGGAATTTTCCATTGTGGTTTTTACAGTGGAAACACCTGAACTCTTGAACCTGTGGTGCGTCTATCAGAAATGGCATATGTGATACCAACACACCACAGAGAGACCTCCTCCAATGGAAATCAAGTATTTAACCTTTTTAACATGTTCGTATGATGTTATTTTGTGCTACAAAACATATCACGAGTGACGTAAGCAGTCAAATGAGTATTTCTGCCATGTAGAGTACCACAGACAGTCTCATTGTCAAGAGCATACGTTTGATTCTGGTGAAATTGATATGTACCAATTTGTGCTGTTTCTGCATTACTTTATAAGGGTTAATGTTTTAACCCTTAAAAAGCTTCTCATAATTGCTATCACAATCCAAAACTAAATCCTGCGTGAACGAAGTTGATGACCATCAGGTACGTTTTTTATTAACTATTTTTTTTATATGTTTATAATATTTGGGGGGAAATTTTGCTTTAAAAATGTTTTTTTTAAAGAATGATTTTATATATTCTCATTTAAAAATAATAACAGCTTTAAAAATTAGGTTTCAGTGTCTATATCATGGAGGATACGTTGCCAATAGGGGGAAAGAGTAAAATATCTATCCTAAATGGGCAATGAACTGAGATGCAAACTGTAATTTGGAAACTAAAGGTCATATTTTGAAAAAACAAAACAAAACAAAAACCTGGCCTACTAATTTAGCATTTTTCAACAAATACTCGAAAAAAAAATGTATGTGCCTGCCCATTTAAGGGGTAATTTTGCAAAATAAAAGTCCTCTGTCATTTTCACAGGGACAAATGCACGTTTTAAATAGTGAGGGGGACATGTGTCCATGTATACCTATCAACTAATTAAATTAGACACACTGAACTTGCAATAGGAATCAGTCATTCAAACATAGCAATGGAGGAGTTAAATTTGGTATTTTTTAAGAAAACATTTCAGTCTTAAAAACATGCCTAATGAGAAATAGTTATTCATCTGTTAACTCACTTGAATTCTGGTGGTTCGATGACTGTCTTGATGACTCCTGCATAAGTGGCCATGATGGAGAGAACCACACAGGCCAGAAATACCAGAGCCAGTTTGTTCACATACCTGCAGAAAGAAGAATATGTGACTTTTTGTGCTTGTGTGCGCGCGCGCGTGTGTGTGTGTGTACATGCGGCTACTTACTTCACCCCTACAAACACTACCAGAGCCATGAGGAGCAGGCAGCATGTGCCATAGACACGCATGTTGTTGGCCATTGCTGCACTTTCGCCTTCTTTAAACACTGTTGCTGTTGGAACGATGTACGTCTGGCAGTGGGGAGACAGTAGGAAGAGAGTGAACGTAACATGACTGAAATGCTGCTGGTGTGGCTGACCTCTGATCTGTCAGAGTGGTAACATACCAGCAGAATCTCGATGGTGCCCAGTATGTACATGGATCCAGCGAAGGTGGTGCCAAGGTAGAAACAGAGACCCACTGCTCCTCCAAACTCTGGACCCAGTGATCTGGAGATCATGTAGTACGAGCCACCGGCTTTGAAACAAAAAAAATCGAATGTATTCCTTGGTAGTCTAAACTTTATTTTGTTAAACTTTCAATCACATTTAATTTTGCAATTTAACTTCCACTGTGTATAGGAGACACATGACTCCCTCACTATTTAAAATTCTATATATTTATTTGTATTTGTATTTATTTATATGTTTATTTGTAAAAAAACAAAACAAAAACAAACTTGTCTATGTGAGAAGTAAGTTCTAACAATGATAATAATTTCCTTTATAATTTACTTGGGTTTGAACAGATCTCCATTTTTCATTCTGTTGTCCTCAAGAGAAGCTCTTACAAGGTAACTTATAAATCATAAAACGTGAATGTTCACAGCTGCATATGTATATATGTATATATATATATATATATATATATATATATATAGATAGATAGATATGCAGCTGTTGGACAGATAGTTGCAAATATATGTAGATAAAAGCTTTCATATTTATATATTTCTAGAAATCTAGTAAAATAAATACATAAAAAAGAAAAAATTACAATAAATGCAACTTTTCATAATGTAATAATGTACCTGGGACAACTCCGTTGGTTGCTATGGCGCTCATTGAAATGGCTGTGAGCAGGGTCTGCATGGAGAAAAAGAGCACAGATGTTTAATTTCGGATGGAAGAAAAGAGAGAGAAGTATGCAAACTGTACTTCATAATTTGTGCAAAAAGCTGCTAATTTCAGAATACACTGTCAGTAATTACTGCGATTGTGTTATTCAAGCTTGCTCAAACAGTAATGTCTTTTGCTCACTTGTAATAGCACAGTGTAATATGATCACTTATTACTGTATAAACCTGAGTATCATTTTTTTCTGTGCAGACTCCTGAGTCAGTAATGACAGAAAAACAATCTATTTGGGATGTTTTGGTTCTTTTTTACTTAAAAGAATATGATAAAAAAAAAATAAATAAACAATAAACTTTTTTTACTCCCCCCTTTAATAATATTACAATACAAGCCAAACTTTTCTTTTTTAAGAATCAACAAGTTATGGACCAAACACCACATTTTTGCACCCTAAAATTGATTGTTTTGAATGCAGACATGCGGATGGCACGCTGAAGTCTTCCCAAGAACCTGTTTTTCAGGGTGCAAGTGCTGCGGCCTTATATAAATAAAGCTCAAATTTTGGAGACGTGCACTGCATGACATGTGATGAGGAACAACCAATCCTAAATATCAGTCTACAAATAATATGCAGAAGAAGTTGAGCTATAAGAAAGAAATAGGTGAAACTGTAGAACTGAAGCTGTGTGTCCTTCAGGAAGGTCAGAGTCTCAAAGTCCTTATATTATTTTAAATTAGTATCATTTTAATTAGCATTTCAGTGGCTTTTTTTGTAACAACATATCCAGCAAACTCTGACAATGTCAGTCAGTCAGAGTCACCTATAGGAGGCGTTAAATCCTTTTACCACAGAGAACTACAGAAGTCCTCTCTCACAGACTCAAGGAATCTGGTTTGGAAGAATATTGTTTGTTGTTTCAGTTTCTTTTTTTTCAAGATGGGAGGAAATAAAGCTTGTGGGATCCTGTCTCGACACAATTTTTTATGCCTGGGGAGATAAAAAAAAACTCTAGGCTCAAGGTCTTTATCTGAGTGTTACTCCTCAGTAGATCCCCAGTTATACAAATCTTTTTGTCTGCCTTTGGGGAAATGGGTTGGGCTTCAAGGTCAGGTGAGAATCAGGAATCAGGAAAAAAGGTAAGAAAACACAGACCTATCTACAGTAGTCCCCAAACTTCTTTGTTCCTTCACACTTTATTTTGCAACCACAATTTCCCTCTGACTTCAGACAGCTGGACTGCGTTAAATGTTGCTGTTCTAGAACTTTGTTAAATCATAAGAATGATTTACCATCTTTATAAAACTCTAATTTATAAAGTAACCATGAATAAATATTTTTTTACAGAAGACTTTTCACTGTTTCATTGAGTCTTAGTAGTAGTAGTAGTAGTAGTAGTAGTATTTTATTCAGTCATCATACATAACACAATAAATACAAACAGCATAGTCTGTGTATGATGTAGTGACTGAACAGGCTTAGGCAGAAGCAAAAAAAGAAAAAAGACAATAAACAGCCTTTGAATGCACATTTAAAGGTAAGCACAAACTGTTGAGTATATGACAGTCTTTGACACGCAGTGCTATAAGCATATCTCAGTCATTACATAAACCAATATTTCTATTTAATACACAGCAGGACCTTGTGAAATGCATAATATAACCATGAATGGATTACTGAATGGGACAGCCCAGGGCCCAAAAGGTCACCCCAAGAGACAAGTACACACCAGAAACAGACTTAAAATGACCACAAAGAAATTAAACACACACAAAGAGACTGATAACCATCCAGAGCCAAAGCTGACTATAACAAGACACAAAATGACTAAAAGAGACGCAAAGCAACTACAAATAGACTCTAAATGTCCATTAAGAGTCACAAAATGACTACTAAGTGATGCAAATCAACTACAAAGAGACTCTGAACAACTACAGAGAGACCAACTGTCTACAAACACATGCAAAGCAACAATAAAGAAACTGAAAATGACCACAAAGAGACACAAACTATCTGTACAATGAGACACAAAGCAGCTATTAAGACAGCAATAATGACTACAAGGAGACACAAAGAGACAGCAAAAAGATGCAAAGCAACTACAAAGAGACTCAAAACAACCAACAGGGGACAAAATGTGATGACAAAAATACTTAAACGGACTACAAAGAGACACAGCAACTACAAAGTGGCTCAAAATGACCACAAATAAATAGAAATACAGAGATGCAAAGAGACACAAACAACCGCATTAAGACAAAAAATGACCACAAAGAGATGCAAAGCAACTATGAGGAGATTTAAAATGACCATGAAGAGACACAAAATGACTAAAAAGAGACAGAAAGCAACAACAAATACACTCAAAATTATAAAAAAAAAACAAACACAAAATGACTACAAATAAACGCAAAGCAACAGCAAACACAAATGACCACATAAAAGAAAGCATCCAACAATGAGATGACAAAGAGATTAAATGTAGAGAGATGCAAAAAGCAACAAAAGGAGACTAAACAGTGGTAAGGTTTGTGTGTCCTGCTCTTTGTAGCAGAGGTAATGGGGCCTTCTAGATGTCTGTCTCCAGGGGCCGATCGTGTCTTTATCCTCCTCTGAACATAACAGTCTCCTACACCACCACTGCCACGTCATTAAGGTCTGTGTCTTCAGTGTAAAGCACGGTAGCCTGACAGGGTGGCTATATATTGTAGAGGGGTGTTGGGTGCAGATTGTTCCTGTCACATCACATGAGTGCTGAGCATTTCAGTTCAGACTTTTTTAAACAGTCAGCTCTCTGTTTGGCTATGGAGCTTCTGACGTACAATCTGCAGCTGTAAACAAGACAAATTTCCTGCTTATTTTGGGCACCCTCTTTTGAGCTCATGAATTCACACCCGAAGGATTGACTGACTGACTGAAAGAACTGATCATTCAGGCTTTTGTAAAATTATAAAGAATTGCCAAAAGGGACTCTGATTGTCTTTCCTTCTTGCACAGATGCCACCAGTGACATTTTGATAAAAAAAAAATAGTGAAATAGACCATCTCAGATCTCTCTTTATTTTATGTTGTGTTCCTACTATATTTCGTTTGACATCAATCATCATCATTGTCACAGTCAGCAGAAAGTTTAGGTTTATAAGTGACTCACACAGATGCAGCACATGGAGACGATGGCGAAGGAACCCAGGATTCCTGCTGTGCCAACGATCCAGGTGAGACGCAGAAAGAGAATGACACCGAGGATGTTCTGCATGCAGGGCAGGTAAACTCCAATGAAGGTGCCCATTTGGGGGACCTGGGGGCAGATGAACACATACACACACACGCACGCAGGTGAGAATCAATAAGGTAGAGAGGAAGAACACCAGGCTACATGAAAATACAGCCATCAAAAAAAGCATATGACATCTTACTTGAAGTCATCTGCTTTACTTGAAGTCATCTGCTTTTGTTTAAGGCAGGTGTTAAGCAGAAAGGGTTGAATACAATTCCTTATGTCCTTCATTTTACATGACAAAATATGTGCTTTTGGCATGTTGCGAGGTATTTAAGTAATTGTTCTTCCCGTATATGCGTTTACTTTTGTACATGTTAAAAATAACACTAAATATTACTACTCAATCTGCAGCAATTTAAAGTTGTTGTAAAATCTAGCTTGGATTTCTATTTCCTTTTACAGGTTATATGTGGTGACTAAGCGTAGATTTTTTCGGGGGAGATGCAGGGGTACGTCCTCCTAAAAATTTAGAACATCTGCATTTGTCCCTCCACCCCCAATGAAAACACGGGAGTAATAGAGAATTTTTGTTTTCACATTTAAGTTAATGTGGAGAAGGTACAAATTGGTGCATAAACATCTAAATGCAGCAAACTGAGTTTCTTTCACTTTCTGCCCCCCTCCCCCAGCCCAAAATGTTGAAGAAACAAAGCCCTTGTGTAGTGAAAGAGTTAAAAAAACAAAATTAAGATGTTTTCAGATATATAAAAAAAATACTCCACTGAGTAACAGTTTCTGATGTGTGTGTTTGTGTTTTCCACAAAAATCAATTGCTGAAAAATCCTTTTTAACTTACAGCTATTTGCTTTTCCCCCTTAAAAAAGCCAAAAAATATGCAAATATTGCCACTGAATAGTCATCTCTCTGTATTTGCGCAGTGGGGGATACAATGTACCAAATTCACACAAACTCTGTAAGTTGCATATTGCACCACAAGTGGCTCCAAACTAGTTGTGATGTCACAAAACCAACTTGTATGTACATGTCTTAAAAATAAACTTGTAAGTGGATGAATGTGACAGCACATGCATCATTTTGCGCAGTGAAGCTTTAACATCCAGGTGGAGGAACAAGAAGCAAAGCACATTTTGTAGTGGGGGGGATTTATAGACTGGCACAGCACAGCTGTTAACTGATCAAGGCGCAAGCCTGTTTTGTTCCTTTCTCTACTCATTTGAATTTAAAAAGGAATGAATTGATTAGATCAAAAAATGATGAATGAGAAATGTATGTGGTTTAAAACAGTTCAAACAGAACAATCAAAGGAAAGGACAACAAAGCTGACAAGAAAAATAATAAGTGCATTTATATTTTATAAAAATGAAATAAAAAAAAGTTTAAATGACACTGAAAATGTATTTTTGAGACATAGACCAGGAGTTATGACTGCAATTTTGTGTTTTGCTCCTGTTGTAATTAGAGCATGAGATACACTTTTCTTACGATCTAATAGTGTATTTGACGCAGTAGAAAAGTCACATTATTTTATTTTATTTCCAAAAGCAAAAAAGGACTGCATAAATAAAAGGAAAAAAGGAACTCTAAACAAAGCCAGGTCCTTCAAATTCCTGACTGTAACTAACCTAAAACATGATCCCTGATCCATACAACAGTGTTAGCTCTAAAGTATTTTGCCTAAGTTCCTGCAGTCTTACTTCATTACGCCTATGTTCTTTACTATTCACAATATCCATCACACTGCACAAACCTACACATACAGTATATATTATATAATTCCCCTAAAACAAAGTTTACGTACCTTTTTCCGTGTTACAAACACTTCCTGTGCTTTCTCCACTGCGCTCAGTTGTGCGTCTAAATAATGTGAAGTGCCTGATGTTGATTTCCAGATCTCCCACATCTTTCTCTCCTGTGTTTCTGCGTCTTCCTCTCTGCTGCTGCTCTCCCCCTCACTCTCTCTCTGCAGAGTCTGTCTTATTCTTTTTAGTCTCAGATCTTCCCTCAGTGTTCTGTATCATTCAAGGGGCGGGCTTCACCAAAACATCATCAATGCTTCTACTCAAAGCTACAATCCAACATCCTCTGAGTTTCACCCAGAGACACACAGACTTCAGAGGAGGCGCAAATATGCACCAGTTGTTGTAAGTGGACACATATTCCTGATGATGTCATATCATTTCAATTTCTGCCTTTTTTGTGTAATTTGTGGGGACATGGGGGGAGTTTACATATATTTACAATTTATACACATTGTGGATATTTCACAGTATTTCTTAGACTTAGAATCAATACATTTAAATCTGAATACCCTTAAAGTAATGCAGGACCGGAGTCTTAATCTTACAAATGTAAAGAGGGCGTTGAAAACAGCATTCAGACTTCCTTTTGAGGACACATCATTTTACAGAAAATTTAATTAGAAAATTTGACAGATTCTCTTTTTGGTGTTTGGTGAAAAAGTCCTGGCGATTGTCCTCAGCCTAGCTGACGCTGACAGAGTGAAAACCTCACCAGAATCCATCTGCTCACCTTTTGTAAATCTCTTTTAGCAATTTGTAGAACTTTTCATGCCAAGTTGCAAATTGTTTTTTTTCCCCATGTGTTTGAAAGAAATCAAATCAATTTAGTCACGTTTCAAAGGTTTAAATACTTGTGAAAGGCATCTGAATGCAGCATGTCAATCCAGGTTTCAAAGGGTTAAGGATGTATGACAAACAGCTTCGAATCAAGTAATATTTTCTGTATCCTTGGAAGCTGTTATACTATGCTGCAGCCCATACTGTACTTTAAAACCTCTGCAGTCCACAACCCTGAAAACAAACAAAAAAAAAACAGTCCGATGTGATTTCTTCTGGGCTGGGCAGCTTTGACTGTATCGGACTGTCTTCTATCTCATTCCCAGGTCATCAAATACCGATGCTTTGACGCCCCTCTGTGTCTCAAAGTGATGCTCAGGTCAACCTTTAGTGCACTATGTGACATACGGCTAAAACACATTGATGCATGTGCTCCTGGCATTAAGTATTGCCACAGATGGGTTTAAATTTGAGTTAGTAAAGATGAGTTAGTTGAAAGCCTGGTGCATCTCATAAAGACACTTCAAGGTGCCTTTGGCATCAATATTACTCACCAAGGGGTGTGACAAAACAGCAGTATTTGACGCCCTGGGAAAAAAAGGGTTTTCTGTCCTTACTTTTAGGCTCCTATGGTCCTGTAGCAGTACCACAAATACAGGTAGTTTAGTGAGTAGTAGTATAGTAGTCACATGACTTGACTCACCTCAATTTGAGGACCTAAAACTTGGTTGACTTACACTAATTCAAGACTCAACTTGACTTTGACTTGGGATTTATAACTTGAGACTTAGACATGAGACAAATGACTCAAAAGGACCTGGCTTTTTAAAAAAATCCAGTATTTGATATTTAGAGGTGATGTTTTGTTTTTGAAACATGATGAGCCATGGGTGATTTCTAGAGCAATGTGTGCCAACCTGGGCTCCTTCAGCAGACCAGCAGAGGCCAACACATAAGGCAGCTTTCCTGGAGGGGGCTAGTCCAAAAATATTGCTTTAAAGGATTATGTAATTGATGACAGTGGTAATAAGTGAACATTGGCATGCAGGACTGCAGCTCAAAAATGACATATGTAAAACAATTCCACAATTTATTTTTCACTCTTATGCGTGATGACCAGCCTTAGACAGACTGGCTTTTACAGAACTCTCTGACCCTGATGAGACATGGAGACAATCCACCTATTCCCACGCACAACAGATTTTACAGACCAGGTGATATTTAAATTATACACAACTCCTCACATGCATATAAACTCTGCACATCACCCCAGAATGGAAAGACATTGTGAAAAAACCTTATATATCTATTAACATGCAACTGTACCTCTCTGTGTGTCAATCTCAACACTACGAGAAGCAGCTGTGCCAGCTGGCACTAAAAAGAAAGGAAACACCTCCACTCTCCACGTCCACCTGGCTCTCAAACACAACCTCCCACACCACAGACACACTGTAGTTCTGAGGGCTGAGGGGAAGTACATTGGCCAGACTCAACCACTGTTTTTCAGTCTGAGCTCTCAGCTGCGCTTTGTATTTCAGCAGAAGAAAAGTGTCCATTCAGTTCACGACCTTAACATGAATGTTACCAGTCATGTGTTGGTGATGTCAGGTCTTTTGACCAAGCAGGCTTTTAACACCACACACCGGCTAAGTATAAAGGAGTTGTTATTGGTCTTGTGACTTTGCTCAAAGGTTGATAACAACTGCAGATACCATGTAAGTATCAGAGAAACAACATTAGGTTGCTTGAAAACCTTCGTCCCCCTCCCCCCTCCTTCTTTGTCACTATCAAAATATAATAGTAATGTTAAAAAAGGTATCTGGTTCAACTAGTTATGTATTCTGCATTTATTTTATTTTTTAAAAACTTTTCAGAAAGATCTTCACCGTGTCACAAGAACCTCAAGTGATCAGATACATTTGAAAGGTCAAAATATCATGCCTCTTGCTATCTGCCTTAAAATACCTCTCTACTGCCGCTTATTTAGCTACCAAACCAACTTCCACTTGTTTTTAACTCTGTTTTCGTTCTATTTAGCAAACCTTTAACAGAGACCAATTGATATCATCAAGTTCATTCAAGTTCAGAGCTGAGCAGCACCCTGACAGTACTTATGGTTGGACATCTAAGAGGTGTAAAATGTTAAAAGCAGGATTTGGGCATTCATAATGCGAGGAGTTTGACAGAGATTTGTGCTGAATTCAACATTCCACTTTAGACAATGTACTAGAAAATGTAGTGTGTGTGATACAGAGGTTTCTCTTAGAAAGGACTACCTGGCCCAATGAGCACACTGTTTCTTTCTGGAGCTGAAACACTCAGTCAGTTAATCAATTATTGCCAAAAAACAGAAAATGAATCACCAACAATTTTCATAATCAAGGAATTTGTACCATTTCAAGGGTAAAACGCTGCAGGGCAAAGCTCAGCTCAGCTGTACTTGACTCTTTGTTGTTTGAGTTTCCATTGGCAAAAGTTATGGATAGTACCTGGTACTTTTTTGGCAGCACCTTTGTTGAGGTTCCAGGTGGGCTAAGCCAATACTAGAAGGTGTAGTTAAAAGACTGCAGACCACCGATTAATCAGAGAATCATCACTTGAATCGTCAGAATGAAGAATCTTTCCCAAACAAGACCCTACTGACTCTCACTCCATAACAGAGAGCAAATCAGCACCAATGCAGACTCACTGTTGGAGTGTTTCATAACCCACTTTCACCGTACAATCTGCAGCTGAAACCAAAATCTAGAAATGTTCCTGGTACCAAGAGTTAGTCAAGTAGAGTGTAGTCAAGCCATACCATGCAGTGGAAATGATGCATAAACGTCTTTACCAGCAAATGTTGGAATGCTAGTTAGACAAAAGCAGCTATTCAAAAAATCACCATGGGCAAGTTGTTATTGCTAAAATCAAGAACCAAGAAGGGAAAACTAATCAATCATGGAAATGTTCATCAATCGCAGTCCTTTAAAAGGACAAGGACAAGATGTTGATTAATGTACTTTGCAAATTGTAAGTTCTGAAAATGCTGAGAAGTAACTATACATCATTTTTTTATGCTTAGGTTGAACAAATGTAAAAAAGTAAGATATGAAAGATAAAACAGGCCATCAAACATCCTTTTCATGTTGTCCACTAGTTTGTGACAGTCTCCTCAGTGGTATATCCTGTGTCATCTCTTATAAAGTGTATTTGCTGAACAGCAGTGACACAGGACTTTAGTGAATGGGACATAGGCCAAACTAAAAACTCAAAGTACACGCCAAATAAATATTTCCTAAAAATGGTTTCTGTCACTGAAGGTAGTTCTCATCACCCTGTTTGTTCAAGTGTTTGGTTTTATGATAAGTTCGGTTTTAATGAGTTATTTAATGAAATAAAAGGGGGCTTTTCTGCCATGATTGACAACTGTGACAGCCAATGCCCGTATCTTGAGTATTTCAACCTCACTTAAGCATAGATGGAGTAAGTAGGGGCGTGTCTTCGCCCTTTATATACATGCTATGGCGTTATGCAAAATCTAGTTGTCATAATTAATCTTAAAGTATGAAAGACTTTAAAGAAAAAGGCAGATGTCTTTATCACAATACAGTCTATTCTTTAGAGATGTTTACGAGCTGCTTTATCGCCTCAGATCATCATCCTAAAGATCAAAGTCAGCAGCAAACGGTACTGCAAAACTGAAAAGCTGGACTTACATACTCTGGAACTTATTTTACTGCCTATACATAAAATCAGAGGTACACACTGTACACAGTGCGACATTGTATGGCGAGCCCGAATAGCAGAACGCATTTAGGGGCTTATTAGCACTGAGCACATTAGCACCCTTACAGAACAGCTGGACCACTTCTGTTGAAGCATCATTGAGATGATGAGAAACTTGTTGGATTTTGATCTGCTGTGAGTATGTCAACTGCATCAAAATAAAACCAGTCCCTATAACAAAGTTTCAACTTGCAGTATCTAAATTTCACTGGCTCAAAAAGGGGTGCGTACCATGACAGTGACCCTTCTGACCCCGTCCTCATTTTCAGCCTCCTCATGCTCACGGACACCCTGGGTCAGGTTGGTGTAGTTGGCCAGCTTGTTGAGAAGAGAGGATACCATGGGCGCACTGTCCATTTCCTCCTGCAGAGACGGAGAAATGCAGAGATAAAATAAAGCATGGGAATTCAACACCTTAATGCATGGGCACAGTAGCTTTTAAACAGAACCAAGAGAAATGAGCACATCACCTCTGTTTTAACTCCCTTACACTGCCTCCCTGGGTGTTTAAGATCTTACTGATTACTTCAGCCTTCATCAGCCAGGCCAATTATCAGGGATGATATTTGTATTTTGCTGATTATCTGCATCAGCATTTAATTTTAATGATCACTGATACAATTAATTGATGAAAAAGCATGCGTATTAAACTCAACCAACACCAGGGAAGGCAGTCTGCAATACATGCAAACTAAGTGTCAGCATGGGAGGAACTCCTGCTTTTTAAAACCACAGGGAGCTATTTTTATTCATTCATTTTTTTTAATTTAAATTTTCACTTACTACACCAATTTACACCAAACCAAAAAGTTTCCGTTTTTGATTAAACATTTGTTAAAGGCATTTAAACAAAGTTTTGTGTTGGAGCCTTTAATATTCATTTTTATTGTAAATGCATATCAGTTTGAAATAGCAGTTTTTGGTCTCATTAAGTACAAATAATTGGGATCTGCCCTGAAAATCCAATATTGGTCGACCTCTACTTTTTAAGCTCTTCATGGCTTTTCTCTTTGTTATATTTTCTTCTTAACTAACTCCATCTTTGTACCAAACTAACTTGTACGTACTCCGAGGCTTCGATTCAGAGGTTTCTGTCCCAACTTAAGATTACAGTGGACCCGAAGCTTTGAAACAACCTGTCCAGGAAAAATACTTTTGCATACTTTTTTTTTTAGATTCCTTTATCAATGTGCTTATTCTAATTCTACTTAGCTTTTTTATTTAATTTTATTTAGATTGTCTGTTATTTTCTTATCTTTCCTAAAACAAGTAACCTTCTGATCATATAGCTATGTATTGTCAGCAACTTCAAATAACGCACCTTTTTTAAGTTAGTTATAAATGTGACGTGGCAGACAATAATGATATAATCTTCCTGTACTATATGCGAGATGTATATTTAGTTGATGGTGCAAATTACTTAACATGCGAGTCAAATGCTTAAACATGTATGAATTTGGAGAACCATCATTTTTTGTCTTACCTCAAACAGGGCCATGTTTTTGCCTTCATAATAGCGCTCTCTTTCATCATCTGAGTTGATGAATGGACTGGACTCTCTCTGGCTGTCATCTCCTAGTGCGAAACAGAAGAAAAAAAACATGCTCTAAGATGCAAATTATTGATAGAGCGACAAGAGAACAGAGGTACTGTATCCATAACAGTTGTAGCCATGATAGATTGTACACACAGTGATGAACTGTAGGATTAGTCATGGGTGTGTCATAGCAGTAATGAGACAGAATATGGAAGGGTGATAAACACATCCCACTATGGGTTATCTAAACTGCGGATTTTAGATAAATATTTTGGTGTCAAATTTGGTTGGCCAAAAACACTGACTGATCACCTGCTTCACGCAGGCAAAATGAAACTCAAAACTACTGTCTGGTTAGAGAACTTTCAATCAACCACAGATGGCTTTGGGGAAAAAAAACCTTAATTTTTAAGTTGCCTTAACTTGAAGTTGAATTATTGCAAAATTACCTAATCTTGTCTTCTCATATTCATTTGGTTTACAATTTAAAGGCAGCCTGAAGACTATCTTTTTGTTTAAGTTAAAACACATAGTTTAACAGTGTAAAGCTATGTTTTAGGGAGACTGCTGTCTTCCAAAATACAACCTCATCGTTTTAACAAGCTGAAATTACAACCCATAGCCTATTTCCTTTTTTTTTAGGCAGCAGCCTCTAGTGGTCTTAGTAATTATTACGGGACCAAAAGAGAATGTCTGATGATGTCGTGAAAAGTGTGACAAATTCTGAGGGTGTGAACATAGTTGTATCACAGAAGCAAAGGACTTTCTCCCAGGAGACCATGGTTTGTGTCCTCTGTGAAACCAAAGTCAAAGTTTTTTTAAGATTGTTTTGTTGTATGACGTGTATTTTATCCTCCATTATATTAGTAACAAGAGTCAGCCACTTAACATTTAATATGTGCTTTTCCTCTCACATATTAAATGAAACTCATTTGCGTACTATCCCGAAAACCACATACACATACAAGTGAAATGCTACTCGAAACACAACTAGTGAAACTTTTAACAAATAACACTAACGTTAATGTTAGCTTGAACTACTACATTGGTCAATAGTCAGATAACATCAGTTAGCTTTTGTGACTTTTTTTTTTTGCCTGCGTAACAGCATCATGACTTACTGAGCCAGAGCCATTTAACTTCTGGCTAAACCTGCTAGAGCCATTGACTGCGAGCACTTCGAAGTCCAAACCACTTTGAAAAAACTGTTTCTTCTAAAACTTTGTGAGAAAAGAATCCTATACTGTCTGTAGAGGGATAAGGGGTCAAATCAAAAAAACAAATTAAGGCTCTACCCACAGATATGGCTTTTGTCAGCTTTTGTAAAGGCAAAGCTGCACGGAGCAGCCTAATATTAAGAAATGCCTTTCAAATTGCTTCCCAGTTTGGAATCTTTTGCCCCTGGTTGTCACGCAATGGTCTCACTTTGTTGGGTTTGGTATGTTATCACACTCAATCACACTGTTATCAGCTCATATTAACTGCCTTGAAGAACCAGTGACTTCACAGTGGTTCAGAGATCACTGAAGAGCATTCAATAAGAAGAACAGCGTTCTCTGGATGCACATGACATGGTGTAATAAAATCCAGCATGCTGTGATAAGCTGGGAAGTCCCTCAGTGGGCACCGAGCCAGAACCTCATCCTTTAAACTAACTGAGAGGATCAACCAGTGTACAGACGTTCGGCAGACCAGTGGGCGGAGTTTTTGCACACTGGTCTGGTATCAGCGGTTTTTTTTTTGTGTGTGTGTGTGCTTTAAAGCCACTTTGTATCCAAGACACAAAGGAATACATTAGGCTGAACAAAGGAAATAGAGAAGTAGAAAATAGAGAATAGTATGAGTGTACACAATACATTAATAATACTACAGAAACAATCAATAAAGAAACACCTAAGCAATATTTAACTTAGTTAAACTTTGTCATTGCAATTATATGGATTATCCTTGAATATTCATCTCATTGATGTAAAACCACTAGGAGGTGCCAAGTGTTGTAAAAACACAAAACAGGAGAACATAATAATTATCAGAGGTGTGGACTTAAGTTATATGACTTGGACTTGAATGAGACTTGACTACATTAAAAAAAAACCCAAAAACCTGTGACTTGACTTGGACTTGAGCCTTTTGACTTCAAAATACTCGATACCTTCCCTAAAGCTAAAGTTTAAAGAGCACAATATTTAAAATGTGCCAAAAATCAATTCATTTCCCTTAATTTTCTGAACAAGCATGTATGCTATCCTAGCAAGCTGACACTTAATTCCCCATATCCACTTTGTTTGAACCAATCTAACAGCATCCAATCAAGTTTTAGGAGAGAACTAACGTTACATTACTGGTTACTGGTTGGAAAAAAATTGTACCAAAGATGATTTTGTTTATGTACAAAAACAAGCTATGGTCAACAAAAACCAAACTAGAGTAAGCAAAATGCTCTGATCGAAACTAACAGATGGAAGCACAACAATAATGTTATTACTCTGTTGTTAAAATTGCATTACATTTGATGAAGAAAGAAGTATGACTTGTTTATGACTTAAAACTTTGACTTTCAAGCCCTAAACATGTCATGCTTTGCTCTTTGCTAATTGTACACAAGGTAACTTGTTAACAGATGCTTCAGCAGCGTGAGGAATCAATCAGTGCTGACTAAAGGTTTCTCATACACACAAACTTCCACTTTATGTAAAGTGTCCTAACTCTGCGACCGTAGGTCGGATCGTTTTAGGATCTTCGGCAGTGTGAAGCTCCCGGCTGTGCCTTTAACGGGGATGACAGAGGTGCAGCCGGTGCATCGTTGATCTTTTAGAAGCTTCTCTATCCAGCCCTGGAAGTCGAGTGTTTTTACGGGACGTTGTTCAATAATTCCGTGATGACAGATCCGATATTGGGTGTCTTCCGTCCATATTTTAATGATATTTCGGTGATAAGAATATATTAGCATCGATACTAAACGCCATATTGGCCTCCCATGGTTCCTTTGGAGAGAGGTCAGAGGTTTGCTTTGGTCTTGTCCACCAATCGGAAGACCGATCGACGCTTTGTATCCGCTTTCATTAGCATACGTCATCTGAAGCAAACTGCACTGTGATTGGTCTAATCCTGCTGTATCTATTTAGCTGTATCTATCGCTCTGTGTTATTGGCAGCGCCTCCCGCATTAGCATAAACGCTGGTAGGCCCTATAATAATAATGATAATGATAATGATAATGATGATAATAATAATAATAATAATAATAATAATAATAATAATAATAATAATAATAATAATAATAATTATTATTATTATTATTATTATTATTATTATTATTATTATTATTATTGTTATTATTATTATTATTATTATAATGAGACCAGGGTAAATCAGGAGACAGTGTAACAAGCAGCAGGGCCTCATATGGATGTAAACTGTGTTTATTGCAGGCAGAGCAGGCAGGAGGATCAGGGCCCTCAGAGAGGAGCTGCTTTGCAGAATGGCACAGATAATGGGATACACAAACAACTGCAAAACAAAAAACGATGGGACTTTTTTTTTTGGAAAAGTGTGTCCATTTTTTTTTTAACTATAACAGTTTTAATGTTTATTTTGTCACTTTCTGATTCCCAACACTGTAGAGAGGTTTTTGGGTGATTTATCACTCAATCTCTGTACAATTCAATTTCCATCTTGTTTTTTCTTTTGTCTTTATGGTCTCATAATTATTTGTACATTAAAGTGACATCACTGATAGCCCAGGTTGTCCTGAAAAAACAAACAAAACAAAACTGTATATAACTTCATTGTGCTTTGATAGACTGAGGTTGCATTATTTCACAAAAAGTCCAGGCGAACCTAAACAAGGTAAAAACGGCTTAGGGCTCAGGGGGTTAAACTGTGGAGTCAGTCTAATACACACAAAAAAAGTATTACTGTATATGTTTGTATTTGAATGGAACATACATTCCCTAATGCTAACATTGTCCTTCAAATATAACTACTTAACCTAAAGTCTTACATTTCAGAAAGTCTAATTCTGAATTAAAAGTTTTGTCATGATGTCCGTCTAGTCTTACTGTCCGAAAGACCCACAATTTTAAAGAGATAAAAAGCGAATGAAAATGGCAGGAATAATTGTAAAGTACAACATCACGAAGGGTTACTAACACACTCTGACATGTGCTTATACAAAATCCAAAATACTGAAAAGCTTCCCATGCAGTAAGTGTGTAAACTGGTAGATGTCTATATTTAGTTATGAACAATAGCAGAGTCTCCCAGAGGGTCAGTTCACCGTGGACAGCACAATGGAAGCAATATAGAAACATGCTGCTAAATGATTAATACAGATTAATTAATAAAGAATACTGCAATAAATTTGAGATTCTGCAGATAAATCCCATGTGCATAAACATAAACTAACTGTAACAGTACTATGCTAGCACATTACTAAAAGCTGTCTTGTGTTGTTTTGGTTTTCTTTGACATGAAGCGTGGAAGACCAGTTGGATGCCTATTTTGGATTTCTTGCAGGATTTCTGGGTATTGGAGTTAAAAGTTACTGCTACCATTTTGAATTAGGAGTGTAGAGCCAAAACTGTTGTGGCAATTATTCAAAGTTGTATAATGAGTGATAGAGGTGAGAGAATTCATTTAAAGTTAATAGTCCATGAACCCTGCTGTGACATACACATAACCGTAACCATGCACACAATATGCAGTTCAGTGAGTGTCAAACTAGCTTGTAGAACTAGAAACTAGAGGCATTACAAAAAGTGACAATCCAAACAAACAAAAGTCACTAAAAATAAACTTCCTTTACAATCCCTGCACTGCTGGCAGCCAGCCCATCGCACCAGGCTAACTCATGGGAAACATGATTAACATCCTTTTCCGCAGTACAGTTGTTGAAAGTGCCTGCGTTCAATTGCCAGGGGAAAGGACATGACGATCAAGGAACAAAACTGCCCTTAAAAAACACAACAAGACTTTTTACACAGACTTTGGGAAGTTTGTCTCATTGACAGCCTCACCAAAGACGATTAGAAAGCTCTTCTTGCTCTGAACGGTGTGTGTTTACAGTGATAGAAGTAGTGTAATGTGGTCATGCTTTAATGTTCAGCCATTCCAACGAAGGAAGACAATTTATTATTAGATATTTAATATTCATTTTCACTTTCAGTCACTATAAACAGGTTGTTGAGGATTTTACAGAATAGTTTGACATTTTGGGAAATTATTTGTTTTTGGAATCTAGTGGTGGTTAGATCATGGATGTACTGTATAAAGAGACCTGGATACAGCATTGGAGGTGTTCATTCCTATGGAAGTTGATTAATGGCACATGAAGCCAAAAGTGTTCTGTTTCGGTAGGATGACGTTACCATGATTTTCTGAATTATGGGGCCCATAGACATGGCAGTAGTAGGCCTATTGATCTTCTCACCTCTCTCTCTCTTCAAAAATGTTGATGTCTGTTTTACTTTAACCCTATTCTCTCTGTTTATCACAACTTTTTAGCTCAGTGTTCTTCATTTATATCTGTCTTCATGCACAAATGAATATTTGACCTCAGATTATGAGTTTCAACCATTTTTGTGAACAGATTTGAATGCATTACAAAACCAGCTATGATAGTCCAAGATGGCAATTTTCAATTAAGAAACATTGGATTGCGGATATTTTACCCATGTTTAAACTTTTGGCTTTTCTTTGAATGTGTACATTTTTCTCCAAAACCCACAGAGACCTAAAGATATGCCTTGTGTGCAGTCTAAGGAGTAACAAAGGTGAATACATCGAAATATGAAACTGGTCATAGGAAACTGCTTTGGAAAATGATGGTACTGAGATGTTAGTGTTTATACAGATGACATCTTGTCCCATCAGCACTCTTTACGTATATATGGTTGTGTAACCTTTTGAGCACTGCACATTCGGTGACATCTGCTTTTACAATGAAAAACATTAAGAGATAAAGTACCCACTGCCCACTGTAACATTTATGATGAACCCTCAGTGGGGAAAAAGTAGACTATATTTTTCTAATTTTTTTCCAAAGCTACACAAATTACACCTTGAATTCAGTTTACTCATCAGTCTATCATGTCTCTGGAGATCTCTGAAGTCTCAGACATTAACCTTAATGATATCATCAGGGTTATTTGGTTATTTATTAATCTGCTAGCTTAGCTGATTCTAATAGCTGCCACATCAGACTCCATTGTAATAAAAAAAAAATAGTAGTAATAATAATAATAATAATGACAATAAACTGAATTCCATATTAAGATATATTGAAATGTATATCAATTCATTATCTTAAGATAAATATATATATATGTAAATACATAAAATATAAATATTAACTGTAGACAGATGGAAGACACCAAGCAAAACAGATAATCTCGTTTCTTAGGCTTACAAATTTAAATGGACAAGAGGGCGGATATTGATGGCCTGCATTTTCTGCTAACATTCTGCTGATATAACATGGCAGTGTGCAGTTTCTGATTTTTTTAGGTATCATGTACTGTAGGTTCTCTGGAGGTAAGAATATCTGCATAAAAAAGTATGAAATGACAATATCACTATATTTCTATCTCTCTGTTGTCACAGTCTCCCAGTCTGAATCATAAAATCCCCATTTTTGCTAGTTCTGAGCTCTTTGCCTTTATAGGTTATGCTTTTTTTTTATTATAGACATATGACCAAGCACTACAGCCATGATTAAGCAAATACACCCAACTACTGATTTGCACTGGTTTAAGTATCAACAGCACACACACCCCTCCCTACTACACTAATCAAGCTGCACTGCAAGTTCAAGCTAGCTGAACGATGTCACACTCAAAGTGTGTGTGTGGTTATACAGCATGTGCCTGCTGTAGCATGTATCTGACTGCTTATGTCAGCGTGCTTCCGTTTTCACTTGTTCAGTTACACAATGGCGTATACAGTTTTCTAAACCTACACATTTTAACACATATCTTTTCACCCAGCACATGCTGGGATAGGTTCCAGCTCTCACATGAGCCCAAAGAGTATATTCCAACAAATGTATGAGTGTGTTTATCACATTCATAATACTACTACCTGAGTTAGATCCTTGCAAGTTTTCCTCATCATCTTCTTCCCTGAAAATTTTGCCCAAACTGGCTGGTTTGCTGCTTCCAGCTGCAGCCGCGCTGTTACTGCTGCCTTCTGCATCCTCCACAGGCACTACGGTGAAGTTGGTGGGCATCTTGGCTCTTCAGTTGTCAGCAAGAAAGTAAGAAGTGAGTGTCCAGTGACAACAAGCAAGAGGGCACTAGCTGCTGAACTTTTAACCTCCACGGGGGCACGGAAAAAAGATTTTTAAAAAGTCAAATCAAGGCCTCGGTGTGGCAGTTGGAGCTTTAAGTTTCACCTCCACATGGCTCTCCTGCTGAATCTTGTGTCTTATTTCTCGTTGTTGTGGAATGCAGTGTCCTCTAAACTCAGGGTGAAGGTGCCGCCTCCTGAGCATGAGTTAGGCCAAAGTCCTGCAGTGTCTCTCTCCTTGTTCCTTTCCCTCCCTTTTCCCCCCACTGCTCCAAGACTATTGCCCCATGTGACCCTCTGTTTACCATATGAACAGAGTGTGAGTCCTTACATGGAGAGCCCTGCAACTCCTCCCTTTACTCTGACTGTTCCACTTCTCTCACTCACACCTTTGTCAAGCCAAAAGGTACGTACAAACTATCTGTAAAAGTATCCAAAGTATCTTTAAAATCCACTCAGACTGAAAAAAAAACAGCTGGCTTATTTTCAACAAGGATAATCCAAACACAAACTTCTGCTCTTTAGCCTTTGATTTTGCTTCCTCTTCTCCCTCCACTGGTAGCTTCCGTCTCTGGTTTCCTCCAGGTAAACAGAATGGGTGTTACCTTTCCCACAGTGCATTGTGGGTAGCAGTGAAGTGTTAAGCACAGAACTACACCACACGCTTGCATGCGCACAAGCATTGTGCCTGCAAAGGAAACACCTTGAAAACCTTGGACGCTAACTTTCCACTGTATTCTGAGTTTCATCAGAGATTACAATGGGCAGACCGAGGGGAACAGGAGCTTTGAGCTTTGTATAACAATGGAAATAAGTAAACATGAACTGTTTGCAGTTGGCAGGATTTTATTGGCACTCTTATGCAAGGTTTTCTCAAAGAGTTAGGACATTTATGATAATGTACTGTAGGCTTTTTAGAAAACCTCCTTTAGAAGGACAGTGAGTACACCTACTGTATACAGTATAAATATGTATTTTTTGTGTATTTTATCAGCTGAATGTCTTCATCAATCACTATTTATTTGTAGCATTTCTTTTGGACACCTCAGTGCAGTAAATATGACCTCTCCATTGCCATTTTTTGTTGTCATGTTGACATGTATCATAGAATACAATTGAATAGTCAACAACAATAAACACTGTTATTGCTTACTGATGAAGTTTTCTTTTCTTTCTCTTTATGCTTTTTTTATACGTTGCTTTTCGAGGTTTAAGTGGCTGATAGACAAGTAAAAACACAGCAAATAATGCAAATTAAGTTACTTTTATTTACAGTTTGTTTGCTGTATTTTTTAATTTGTAATGTGTAAATTTAAATATATTAAAGAATAAAAAACAAAATAAAAGAAATAAAATAATAATAATAATTCTGATATTATACGCAGGTGCAAAATAATATACATTGCTGCACCTCAGTAGGTTGTTGTTTTCGGCCCAATCCATACATAAACTTGCATCATCCGTTTTATTGATAACTTATTATTCCACAGCTGCGATATAAATTTTTGTGTGTCACAGAACACCCCCCCCCCCAAAAAATAAAAACCTACATTAACATGCTAATCATTGTTTTGTTGTTGCTCCCTGCTTCCATGGTAGACATACATCTTCTGGCTAGGATAACAACTTTGTTAAGCTTAGTTTAGCTTATTCTGCCTTAGGCCGACTTCACCTTAGCTTTATTTAAACATAGACATACAATATGTCTGTGAGTTTAGCAAAATCGTAGCCTAAGCTTAGCTTAGTTTGTTATTCTACATATAAATTTAGCTTAGTTTAGTTTATATTATTGTATCGTAACTAAGTGTAAAATAGTTTAGGTAAATCTTACCAAAAAATTACACAATAATATAGCTGTTTTGTGGTTTTACATTTGTGGCCCCAAATTAAAATGATCTGATATGACAAATATGTTAAAGTAAATAAAGACAGTAATTTTATTGAATGGATTTTTAATTAATTAATTATTTTTAATATTTAATAATACTTTGATAATTTCATTTAAAAAAAGGAATACATTTAGATTGTGACTTATATGGACTCAAACTTTTTTATTTATTTATTTTTTTGCTTTTTTGCAGTTTCTCAGTTGTCTCTACGCCATATACAATATTTCTATACTAGAGTCACCAAGTCACATTCCTGCATATTATCTGTGACTAATGCTGCTGCTGTCGTGTGTGTGTGAGCGTGTTTATATTGCGCATAATGTGGGGGGTGTATGTCCATTTACACCCTTATGGGGACTTCCCCTCTTTTTGGGGACAAAATGCAAGTCCCCAGTTATGTGAATCAGTACATTTTTGGGTAAAGACTAGTTTTAGGGTAAGGGCTAGGGTTAGGTTAGGGTTACAATGAGGCATATAATGTTTAGGGTTAGTATAAGTCTCCAGAAGTGAATAAGTCAATGTAATGTCCTCTGAAGTGATGGAAACACAACTCTCTCTTTCCCTCTCTCTCTCTCTCTCTCTCTCTCTCTCTCTCTCTCTCTCTCTCTGTGTGTGTGTGTGTGTGTGTATGTGTGTGAGAGACAGAGTGAGTGATTGGCTCAGCATAAAGTGTTTTTACTTGGTCCATGACACCTACTTTTCTTGGGATCTTAAAACTCTCCCGCTTTATGTACATTTGTAGAGTTTTTGTCCTTCTCCCAATTCATGAACAGAGGAATCAAGACACAAACTGTATCGTATCCTGATCGACTACCAATGATTTCCTAAATATACTAAACACAACTAAAGTGAGTGATCCTGAATAGCTGGAATTTAAAGGACCATCTCTGGCATTTCTAAAATACAGGCCGCCCAGATGTTTGACCAGATGTTTGTCTTTGAAGACTGAGTATTCGTCCCCAGGCCTATTTCAAAACTGCTGAGCCATGTAATAGTTAATATGAAATATAGTGTGCCTTGAAATGTAGACCTTACTAAACAGAACTGGACTGGAACAGCAGTCAAAAGCAAACATGGCTCGTGTTTAACCTGCAGACACCCCCTCTACAGCTGCCCTGATATCTGATAATCTCCCATCCACAAAAGCCACACTGGAAACCACAGAGGAAACCTGCTATTTGTTCAGCTTTGTTGGGAAAGTGGTGTAAAAAGGAACATTACATAATTGTCTTTCCCTCCTAAGCCTTAAGATTGTTGGCAAAGAGCTGAGCTTTAGAAAATCTGCATTAGGTTTTCTTTCTTAGTGACGTTCTGACCTTCATTTTAAACATTAATTTATGTGTGTGAGAGGCTCATGTTGTTGTGACTTCTATTTGAATATCTTGGCTAAAAATGTATAAATCTTCTTTGAAAATAGGGAGAGCATCCAGCAGTGACAAAGCCTGCCTATGTAATGCCAGCAGAGGGTGCTGAAGCTCAACATTTAAACTGACAATGAATAGGAGATGTTCTGTCAATGTCCGGCTCACAGGGAAGGATATTTATAGTTTGTAAACAACCAGTATGGGGATGACTGTAAATAGGTTTCAGCTATGACTCACAGCAGGAGGTAGCAATGAGCAGAGATACATACTTAGTGACTTGGGGACTTGTGACAATTAGAGGCACTGTTGATCTTTCCTTTAGCAAAGCACTCAATGTTTTGTGCTAACCCTGACCTCTGACCTCCATATGAAATGCATGCATATTTAGAAGCATGCATGCTTGCTTTTAGAAGCAAGATGCAAAACCTCCAACCTCCTTGCTCAAAAAATGCCATACATCTCTCAGCTGGAACCAGCTTATCACTGGTGTGATACCACTTGGCCCATGACTGAACTACTCCAACTTCTCCTTCGTAGACAAAACTGCCCTTTTATACTCCTCAGATGGCTTGAGTGTGAATGTTGAAAAAAAAAAAGGAAAGCGAGAGAGTTCGAGGTGAAATCAAATCCCTTCAGCAAACAGCAAAAAGGTCAGTGCTGACGCAGACCCGGGAGCGGGCTGCCCTCCCTCAAGACTATATTCTTAAGTGGCTAGGTTCTATTTGTAGCGTTTTACCTGTTTACTGACTCCCCCCGTCCAAAACCAGGTAGCTGTGCAAACATACTGGAGGGTTTGGACGACCTCTTGTGTCATCACACGGGGAATAAATTTCAGCTGCTTGCACTGTGCTGGCAGACCGCAAAACGCGATATCACGGCAAAAGGACTCATTGCTGTTATTACCTCTTATGAGAATACAACTCAGAATTTCTAATCCTGCAAGCAAATGAATCGGAGTTTCTCTTTGTTGAGCATCACGTAACTTGCAGGCTATTAAAACATGTCATTCTATACGAAACCTTTTTAGTTGGAGTTCTGAGGTTGTTCAAAATGAACCTGATTAATATAGGAATACCTGTAAGACTGCTACAAGGTAATAGTTTCCATAAAGTTCCCATTCGATTAAATTATTAATCATGTAATACTTCATTTTTTGTGCTTATTTTTTAAAGTAACAAAATTTACTTGGGTTGTCACTGTTAACACGTAATTGGGATGCTATTAAGGTAATTTACTTTTTTTTTCACAAGTTCACATTACGGTTTTCATGAATCATCTGCTTACATTCCTGTCTTTAAGAGGCTACTGTGTAGGACTGAGGGGCATCTAATGGCAGTAATGGTTAAATAACATTCTAATCTATGTTTTCAATGACTTATAATCGCATGTGTTTACCTTAGAATAAGCCGTTTATATCGAACAAACAAAAATAGACAAATGACACACTGGCTATAGAGTCGGCCACAGTAATTCTTCTGCACGCCTGGAACACAGGAAAAGTTTTAGTTTTGCAACCCCACTGCTAGATGCTACTTAATCCTTAACACTGGACCTTTATGACCACTTAATAGGCTACTTTATGAATTTGTGAGGGTCTGCTTTGGTCTATTTTAGTCCATGTGACGTAATTGTTGACATCCGCCCCTGTCTGCAAGGGTCCACATGCAGCCCAAAATTTGTAACTATGCAGACTGTGTGTAGAGCAAGTGTGGCAATGGTCTGTGCTCTATTAAAAAAAACAAACTCATCTCTCATCTCTTAGGCTATACCAGTGTATTGTATTTCCTGTATCTGGTCCTTTTGCTTTTTTCTTTTTCAGCCAAAATCAACAAACACAGGAGCGCTTCTTGTTGTTGTGAGGTTGCCATTTTCTTCTTCTTCTTGATTTTTATGGCAGTTGGCAAAAGAAGGTTATGGTGTATTACCACCATCAACTGGAATAGAGTGTGGATTGGGGAATTGACATGCGTGGCCAGCCCATTCTCACTCTGAACTCTTCAAATACATCTGCTCTGTCAGTGCTTTAGCCTATGAGCTTGGCACCAAAAGCCACTTTCCGCTTCCAACCGGAACACGGCACCGGGTGCATCCACATGCAATGTGCATGGGACATGTCACAGACATACAGTACCTTGGCATCTGCGCATGAAACGCTGAAGGACAGCGTCAGGTAAATACGCTGCCGGTAACAACATAATATAAGGAGTGCAACTGCACATATGAAGTTGGTGAGGAGTAGGGGTGTGGGTGAGAAGGTGGACAGGTAACAACCGACTTTCATGCGGGAGTCTGGAGTTTGCTTCCTGTGTGGATGTGAGTCTTTTTTTTCTACACCTTGTCATGTGCCTCTTTTGCCTAAACCTAACCATCCTTTAGTTTGTTGCCTAATCCTAACCATTATTTGCTATGTGCTGTGGTGTAAAGATAAGGACCATGCTGTGTAATCCCACCATGTGCATTTGTTGACATCACAGTAATGACTTCACAATAATGACATCCTGGAGTGTAAACATCTGATGCATAATTATACCTAAGTAGATGCAGGAGGTCACTGACAAAGTGGCACCATGTGATGAGTTGGGATGAGAATGGGTTGGTGTGGTAAACAAGACGGACATGGACCCTCAGTAGTATGACTGGAACTGTGCACAACCGTGTGACTTGTACGAGACTGTTACTGTATGTGAAATGCGGAGAGTATGTCTGAGTCTTGTTAGCCTTAACTGGCAGTTTAAAGACATCTGACTCATTACAGTATACTTTGATTCATGCACAAGTCTTGTGTCAAAATGTTCATTCTAAGGAAACATAGATGATGGTAGAGAATCATCACTGGCATTAAAAAAGAAATTAGTGCTCTCTACACAGATTGGCTAAAATGGAGTTTTGCAACTGGTTTGTCCTATGGCTCCCCACCAATAGCTGGCAAGTCAGAATATTCCTTAAACATTAAAAGCCCTGTTTTCTCTATAAATCTAATATTGAACCATTTTGTGGCTAAAGATGATTTAATTTGGGGACCAGTACCCTGGGGTTCCTCACTGAATCTTTTTATGAGAGCTTTTTTTTAGAGTGTAGTATTTGTGAAACGTGCTGTAAAGACACCACTGTGGGCGTATAATCCCTAAACCATATTATTCTAAAATTTCAGCTTTTCATTTAATTTAAATTGGCTATTTTGGCCAAGTTCACTGTATAGTGGCATTGAAGATCATATACAGTGCCTACCTTGTCCTCGCACTTCATCTTTTTTTTAGGGACATGCCCACTCTACATACAGTAATGCCCAGAACACCCACTAGTATTTTAATTTATTTCATCTTCCACTTTCTCAAACTCTCAATCACACAAACACAAACACAAATATACAGTCTTGCAAAAAGTGGATGTCATAGTGAAAAAACTAAAACAACAAATTAATGAATTTGAGAACTATTAAGATGAAAATAGTCTGGTGGCTGGTGTGTGTACTCAGCCTGCCATAAGCGACAGGAGGGCACCAGGCGAGCGTGGCCAGCAGCTAGACAACTATTTTTGGTACAAGTGGAAAATTTCTACGGGAATTCTATGGTGGCAGAGACCAACAGCATAGGATCAGGGGGTAAGAAGAAAGTCTCTGAATCTTGTGGGACTGTGGGAAACAGTGACCCTCTGCCACACTCTGCTGGCACTGGAGGTCCTCATGTGGGTTACCAACAAAACAGGAGGAGAGGGAGAGCTGCCAAGCCTATAATTTGAGTTTGGGATGAGTATGTGAGTGTGTGTGTTAGTGTGTTTGGCGGGTAGTAGGTGTGGAACTCTGGCTAAGCCAAAATTCACTATCCTCAAAATGCTTTCAAGCTGCAAAAAGTCTTTAAATTTTTTTTTTGATGAACTGAGAAGTACTGCAAAGGTTGAAATTATGTCAATGGTCTTCTTTATGACAGAAATAAAACAGACAAGATGGACCACTCATCACTGTCTGTTGGGAAGTGTAGAGGGGACAGATCAAGAAAAAGACAAGGAGCTGCTGGCAAAGGGAATGAGGGATGGAGGCAGAGGAAATCTGTAGGTGGAAAATGAAAAATGTGAGTACAGTATGAAGAGTATGAAAAAAAGGTGCGTGAGCCTACATCCAGTACTTCCTATAAGAGAAACAAGCATCAGAATGACTTCAAATGACAAAATACCACCAATTTTTCACACCTCGGTCTGTCAAAGACTTACTCCATCTGCAGTTACTAAGTGTGAGCTTTTAGGATGATCACTATCAGTCATAGTAAAGAGGTACAAAATGGATGTAAATGATATTAGAATCATGGCACAAGTATCCAGGCAGTTGTAGTTTTAACCAAGACAAGCAGACCAGAGACTGAGCCAAGATGTACTGATTACCTACATTGAGCTATGACTGGTTCCTGCACGCAGTCCAAAAGAAGTGTTTTTAAAAGGAGTTCAGAAACGCTACAACTGAATGAGATATCTGTCTCAGATATATTTCTGTCACCTGTCATCACCCACTCACTTCCATAGTGGGCAGAGCTTTGGCAGCAATGCTGTTTCCTACTGCTACAACCCTTAGGTGCAAAAATGAAAACACTCATGATGTTTTGGATACTGATTTAGCTAGAGTAAGTAGGCGTCTCAATACGCTGATTCAAATTAAATGAAAACAGCAAATGTATTATATATAAAAACAATTAGAAAACAAATTCATGCAATCGGTAAATCAAGAACATAAACCTTTACATCAAAACATAAAACAACATTTCTGATGCTGCAATTTGGAAGAAGACAGGAACTCAAATGGATGGATAGACATGACCAAAAGTCAATGGTAACTTATTTTAAAGTAACTAACGTTGCATAATGTAGATACGTCACGTACCCAGATCATGCATTTTCAAATAAAGGAATAAAAGAAAAGAAAAGAAAAGAAAAGAAAAGAAAAGAAAAGAAAAGAAAAGAAAAGAAAAGAAAAGAAAAGAAAAGAAAAGAAAAGAAAAGAAAAGAAAAGAAAAGAAAAGAATAGAAAAGAAAATAGATCATAGATACATTTTTTCAGGTAATTTTTAAATTTAAAGGTTTTAGAAAAAATGTTCATATCAGAAGTACTGATTGTACGACTCGATAAATGAGACTTGAATCAAAGCACAAGTTGTATGACAGTTTGTGAACAGATGTTTTGCTATTTTTGCTACTATTGAACACTGTTACCCAATTAAATCCGTAAATCAAGATGTCTATCGTCTTCCGTAGAGGAATGCTATAAAGACAAAATTTTCTTCTCAAATTCAGTGTAACACAGCATGACTTGAATTAATGGATTGAAGTACAAATGGTCATTTTATGGGGGAAGTATTCCTTTAATTACCTACATATGGACTTTTCTAAATCTGGTGAATCAAACAGAATAATTTGCATCTATCAGACTAAATTAAGTGACACAAAGATGAACCAAATATGATTTTGTGACTTTGAGAAACCTCCAAATCTGTGTCATGAGAAAGTGGAGTGAAACCGTCCAGAGTTATAAATACACCTCAACCGACAAAAAAGCCAGCAAGGGGGAGATGATTACCATGTTTTGCCACCAAAACACAGCTGCTAACTATGTTAAAATAATAACGCCGTCTAAATCTATGAGTGGTGGAGTGCTGAGAAGAGGAAGCCCAACCACACACTCAAACGCCAGCACACACACACACACACGTTACTTCTCATCCTGTCCGCAGTGATTGTTCGCCCACATGCACGGTGTGTGTCCGCCCAGGAGTTAACCGCCTGAGGAGCCGGCTATATAACATGAGCGTGATTGCACGAGTCATATTTAGAAAGTGCCTCACTTCTACACATGCTGGACACATTCAGAACTACACATTCACACATGGAAGTGTGTTCATACATCACACATATACACACACGCACACCGGTGTGTTTTAGGCACGGCCAGCTGCGTCCAAATTTCAAACATATCTCAAAAAGCCTCATAATTGCTATGTCCGCCTGACATTTCTGTATTTGACTGACCAACACACACAATCAAAAAGGTTTTATTGCTAAAACTGGCAACACAGGAGTGTGTTGTTAGACTTGCACAAATACCAGCCATGACTATTTATTCACTTGCTATGAAAAGACTCTTTTCCTTTAAAGCTAAATGTTATAGATTAAGAGCTCAAGGCCTCTAAGTAGCATTATTTAAGGAATCATGAGATGACAGTTATGACTTTAAGTGCAAAATATAGAGCCAAAGTAGGGTGACTCAGTTTAGTTTGGTTTGAGAGTGAACGTTTTGGGGCTTTGGTCCTGAAGCATTCAATGTATTCGGTGGCTTGCTGAGAAGTGTGGCTCACAGAGGGGAGAGTACGTCCTCGAGCTCGGTGGGGGTCCTTTCAATGATGGCAGTTTATACTGTGCTAAGTTCAACACATCAAGGTCAAGGGGCCATGTTTCCTTTCTTGTCAGGGGGCTCCGAATTCCTTGCAGTGCACCTGGGCCCCTTCGAATTCTGCATACTCTGCCATGTTTCACAGAACACACACACATTTTGAAAGTGTTAGGCATTGTTTGATTTTGCTTTACAATGTATGTGTTGTGTTTGCTATTTACACACTACCAGGGATCAACCCCTTCATCATCATTCACTGTAAGTGAAAAGTTAGCGTTAGTAACGCCAGAAAAACACTGGCTGTGTCAGCAGTGCGTGACAACAACCTCACCAAACCAGCATGTTTCATGCTTGCGGTGTACACACTGGAAGCACCATGGCTGTGACGCCTCTGCCGGGCTGTTATGAGTACTGTATTTCCACATTTATACGCACCAATCCATTTATTTATGAAGTCATGTGAGCTCCTGCATTGTCAACAACACAACACATTTCACAATAAAATGCCTTATGTCAACAACTGATGCCATTCTGTTGACATAAATGTTGTAAGAGGACCTTTATTTTGAAACAGGAGCAGGAAAATTAGTATTTCCTCATGTCTGTGAAAGACAGAAACTTTTCAACTAAAGTAAAAGGTGGTATAGAATCAATATAATTATCAAAATGACATTTTCACTCTCTATTTCTGCTGACAACTGTGCGCGGCATGCAGAAAAAAATTGGCGAGCCCCCATTTACTCAAGATGTGCCGCCTAATTAGTTGATGCAGCCAGTGTGTTTCTGGCATAAGGCATGGTTTTCTTGAAGCCACAAATGCTCGCAGGCTAAACTCCACGGCTTGAGTACATGAAGAAGTTCAGCAGCTGCAGTTCGCTCAGACATGTCTGTGATAACATTAGGCCAGAGATGAGCTCATGCTTTAAGACAGAAAAAAAAGAAAAGAAAAAGAAAACCGATCAAAAATCGGCCAGATAACTTAACAGACATGAAAGTGGTTTCAGTCTTCTCATCTCTCATACTCTTGCCAAGAAAATGACGATTCCTTTAAGGAACCAGCATCCTGAAAACCACTGCCAAACCTTTGCCTGAATGACAGCCTGGTTAACTGACTGAAATGCCTGCTTTTCCACAGTGATGGGCTGCTTGGCTAAGTGGGTGGCGATTTGTCTGACCAAACTCGCTGCCTGTCCCTGCACAAATTACATTTCATGCTGATGAAGTACTGCCTACTTTCTCTATATGCTTGGCAAAGCCTCTAATTGACAGGCACGATGGCTGCCTGACTGTTCAGTGACTGACAGGCTGCCTAACTGACCGCAGCAGTTCACAGGGGTCCTGTGCCAATGGCCGCCTCTGCAACAGGCTCCTGTGAATTTTGACAGCACTATGCTGCTTGCCTTTTTTCTCCAGGAGACCTGGCCCAAACCCAGTTAGCAAATTTAATCTTAGTTTCTTTACGTGATATACATACAGGGGAAAGGGTCATGTCCATTTCACAGCCATATTACGTTTAGGTTGTATTGACTAAAGCCTTTTAATATTTTAATGTCCGGTTGTCCAAATACTGTTTCGGATGCTCTACCATGGTAAAAGTTTACTTCACCTACAAAATGACCATTTGTATATCAAAATATGTATCAATATACAGTATTCAGTATACAGTATTCAACACCATAGATGGATTACAGAATGGGCCTACTGGGCACAGACCCAGGGACTCAAAGTTTCAGGACCCCCCTGGCCTTAACCTGCAAAATGTCACTCATATTACCACAAACTGACCAGGAATTAATATATAAATGGTCATTTTGCAGTTGGAGTATTCCTTTAAAAGCCAGTTCTTGGTAAAATGTCTACAACTGTGTAACATATAGTCATGAAAATGTTAAAAAAAAAAAACTGAATTATTTTCTTGGTTATGATCTCCTCTTAGGTTTGCTAATTGACAGGGGGCATGATTGTGTGTGTCTCTCTTGTGTAGATGTGTGCAATCCTTATGAGAGTGTGTGGCTCTTCATGTGTGTTAAGGGGTGACTGATGGTGACTTTTTAGCCGGGGCCTGACCACATCTGAGCCCATACACGAGGGAACGGAAATGCATCCTGGGAAGTTGAGATCAGCAAAACACAAAGCTGGCCTTTGTCTGTACGGCCGCTGGCACAGCCAGTGGTCCTGAGCACTTAAACATCGGTTAACTTTTTCACTGCGATTCAGATAAAAAATGAGAAGTGATATAAAATATTGCAGCACACAAATGCAGCAATGCACTGAAGTATAACGCTGGTTGAAAATAAGGTTGAAAAATGACACCACAAAGTGCAGGTCAGCCTGGTGGTTAGAATGGCTTATTTTCCTCTTCAGACTTTGGTACTATGACAATGTTTTTTTTTCTTCTTATTCCTAGAAGGCCTAAAGTTGTGAATCTTGACTCCAAAATCAGCTGCCCTGAACTCAGTGGTATTATTTCAGGCCTTTGGATATACAGCACTAACAAAATGAAATCTGAAATTGGATTGACAGGGCACAAACTGTAATGACATATCTACTGTTTTGACTGAGCTGACAACTTCTTTGGCCTTTACCTAAAACACGTGAAACCAACTGGTAGATAAGATCTCCTCCCTGGACCTGAAACAAGCAGCTTTCTCTTCCTCCGTGTTCCCCACAGTTCCTGGAAACACCCACAGCTTTCTAGAAAGAAATCTCACTAGAAAGTTTGATCCGCAGCTGAATTTGAGACGTTGTTGAAATGTTAATGTGGATTCCTCAGGCTATTTGGACGCTGCAGGGACTGATATTAAAAATATTGCGGCCACACAACCATATGTCTGTAACCATATGTGAAAACAAGTGTAATATAATGCAATGTAAACTGAGGAGCAGAGTCGAGCCTGTAAATCTGGGTTTGTAGAATTTAGGTTTAGTATTTTCTGAGAAATCACCAAGGAAATATAGTTTGGTTTTTATAATGTTGACTCTTTAGAAAGAAGAAGAAATGACACAAAACACTTCAATACTCTCAGTATTTTAATTGTAATTCTGCCATGCACATTCCTGGCCAGCCAGGTTCCATTTATATAAATCTATAAACAAAAGCTTGGAAATGCAGCACAAAATAATATGTTACATACACAGTATTTACAAATGAATATGAATATACTAAATGTGTTGTTTGTCCTTTTATAAAAAATAAAAGCTCGAGTGACAAAAATGTTATGCATGCAGAATCTGTTTCAGCATCTACTGCTTTTTCCTTTTTTGTATGTATGTATGGCTGGCAATGTGTTAGAGATGTAAACCGCAAACCGCAGCAAGCATTTCATAGCAAAGTGTTCAATATTATTTACAACAACGTTATGTACAAAAATATACAATCTGTATTTTACAACCTGCATTTTTGCTGCACTGTATATCACCTCTGTGAATGAAAAAAGTAAATTTTGTGGCTCCAAACCAGACTTAAAGCTACGGTAGGTATGTTTATTTGTTTGTTTTTGCAATTATGGCAAAATGTTATTTTTTATAACTGTCACTATATCCTGACAGGAGAACATGAGGCAAATAATCTGTGAAAAAATGTCATGTTCCTCTGCCTCCTCATAGTGATCCGAATTGCATTTGAGAGATTTTAGAGAATCACAAAAACAACCAATCACTGCTCTTGAACTGCAGTCAGACTGTCAAACTAGTCAGTGCAAATCACATACCACATATGAATCAAGATTCTGTGTCTACATTACCTATCTCTCACCTTAAATCTTTTCAGAAACATATTTTAGTGTGCTGTTCAGCTGTAAAACGGGAAAGTCAGTCTGGCTGGTGAGCGCAGCTGTTTTCAACATGGCTGCTAGGTCAAAGTCAATGTATAGTTAACAGTGCAGTAAAGTATGTTTCTGAAAAAAATTGAGATAAGAATTAAACAATGCAGTAAAAGAATGTTGAGTCATGTTTTACAGTTTTTTACAGCACTTCAAACTGACAAAATAATCGGCTTGCTGCTAATCTTCTGAGTGAAAGTAAAACATACATTCTGGCCTGAGATTATTCATCAAATTATATAAATTAATTTGTAATTTGTAATTTAATTTTAAAAATGACACTTTAAAACATGAACAAACTGGCTTTACTTCTTTCAAAAACATGCAAAGTAAGCAATGATCAGTTTAATAGTTAGGGAAAATATCTTTAAAATTACATTTATAATTGTCATAATTACACATTTAAAATTATGTGACAATATTGTTATAGTTTTTGACACTTTTATTCAGTTAATTTCCTTGTTTGCTTATTTGTTTTACTCTCATTTCTTTTTGCTAATTTTTAGGTAATTTTCTTGGACATCTTACTAATTTCTTGCTTTAGGTAATTTCTTGCTTAAAATGAATTCTCTAAATTTGCTAATTCCTTGACATTTCTGGAACATTTTTACAAAGTTGTTCATTGTAAATTTCTTTTTTAAAGGAAATGGAACCAAATTATTTAGGGTTCAAAGGTTTAAAGGGTAGTGAAAGGCGCCTGAAAGCAGCACAAGAAAAGTGATGATGATCCAGGTCTCAAAGGATTAGTCATTTGTCTGGTTTGGGCTTCCACAGAAATACACAAGAGAGTATTTTGGGATGGACAGCTAATGCCCAGGGAGTTAAATTCAGCAGAGATGGTCTGACTAAATAGTAGTCTAATCTTATTCCCACAAAATGTCTGAACAGATTTTATGACTCTGCATCTGACTGACCCGTTATTTACCTGGTGGATGTCTACAGAGCTGAGGCGTACTACATCTAAATTTACTTTGGTAAAACCTCTCACTTTATATTTTAACCTTCACATTCTGAAACTGTGGGAGGCATATAGAGCGGTGCTAAATCCGTCAGTGTATATTCAACTTTTAGTGTCAAAAAACACGTCATGATATTGTGGCAGCCCTATGTGATTATTATGGTCAGCTTTAGAAAATTTAGGAAATACGTAAGTCAAAAGACATCCAGGATCATCATCCACCAAACATGCTTTGCTAAGCTTTCATTAGACACTGGTTTACTAATGACCAAATTTAGAGAGGAAGCCTTGAGTAAAGCCATGTTACACTTACAGTGTCAGGAGCTGAAAAGCTGAATTATTTACTGAGGAGTGAATGTAATTGCAGGTTGTAAGATGATAATGAGTGGGTTCAATGGATGTGAAGTGGCCATGTTTGATGGTACTCTGTCCTTTGAGAGTGGTTTTTCAGATGACTGCGAACACTCTGAAGGCTTTTCCACCTGTTGGGTTCACTAGGCTGGAAGAAGGGCAGGGAGAGAACAGAGATGTAGTAAATGTACATGTTGTTATTCATAGTAATGTGAGATTTTGATGTAAAGATGTATTCGAATATTAACTAGTCACTAAACTTTGCCCATCATACTGGCCAAGGTCATTGCAGAAAAGAAGTTGGACTCATAACAAAGTCTGACTTTATATCAAATATAGTATACATACACTGAAAATTGTCATATATCTAAAATTCATGAAATTAGCCTCTATTAGCACATTTCTTCCCAGCCAACATTGTGGGGACCATGTAAATGGGCTGAAAAATGGGCCCTATATGGGACTATCCAGAGGTTCCATATTGGCCCCATCCTAATTGCCCACATAGGTGAATTACCCAAGTGGGCCCCAGAGAAGATACAAGATCATCGAATGTTCTTTTATAAAACATACCCACAATGTTGCATGAGAACACAGAAAGAACATTTTCAAAGCAATATCAGAACATGTTGTTGATGACTGTGATTATAGACCTTTTGTTTTCTTTCTAAATGAAAATGTAATTTAATGTGATATGTTAAAAAAAAAACATTTAAGAAGAATATTGGTTGCACTGTACCAAAAATTACTAGCTAGGAAGGCAATATTACATATCTCATATCATGTACATTACGTGAAGTGACATAGTACGTCTAATTTTTAACGGAACTCTATATTGACGTTTGGTTTCCCATGGGACACAAACGCTGGTCTCCTGGATGAAAGTCCGGTGCTTGTTTGACCCATTCACCTCCACTCCCACCCATCCTCAGTGGATTTTTTTTGCTCTTTATACTATGTCACCTGACGTTCTCCTTTGTTTCCTTCATAATTTCTATGGCCATTAGAGGTCCCTGACTAACAGCAAAACCAAAGTATGGGTTCTAATTTCTTTTTTTTGTTTTTTAAAGATTATTTTATGGGGCTTTTGTTGCCTTTAATTGACAGGATAGTGTGAGTGAGAAAAGGGAGAGAGAGATCGACATGCAGCAAAGGGCAGAGGTCGGATTCGAACCTGCGGCCACTGCGGCGAGGACACAGCCTCTGTACATGGGGCGCTGGTTGTAATTTCTGCTTGTAAAAACCCCCTATGTGTTCATTTTATGGGTAAGGACAGTGAAATATAATTTGTAAATAGTGTACTTTTTTTTTAACCATACCTTTCTGAGGTGATGCCATTCTGGTTACTACCACTGTACTGCCTCCTTCTGTCCACAGGCATTACATCGAGGTACCCCCCTGACTCAGTCTGGATTACTCCAGCATGAATGGCTGCTCGGCAGATACTGGATTTCTGGGGGTAAAAAAAAAAAAGGTCCTGATATCAAATAATTCATATAAGACAAATACATTCAAGAAGAATTTGTCCTGTTTTCCAAAAAAAAAAAGGAATGTAGAGTCTGTTGGTGACAGTTGTTAACATTTAGCATCATCACAAAGCAAGAAGAATTCAAATGGTTTAACTAAATGTGGTGACATGACAAACAGAGAACATAACATGTTTTATGTGTTTAAATACAACTGTGCCATTACTGGTTGATTTGTTTTTGCACCAGAGTTAGCTAGCAGCTATTTTGTAACTGTTATCATTGGGCAGGCTGACATAAAAACAACAAAAAAATACTCATATTCTTTACTGGTTATAAGTCAAAATGTCTGCTGTAAAAAGGTCTATAATTGTCAGTCAGTCATTTTCTGTAACCGCTTGTCCTCGTAAGGGTCGCGGGGGGGCTGGAGCCAATCCCAGTTGTCATCGGGCGGAAGGCGGGGTACACCCTGGACAGTTTGCCAGACTGTCGCAGGGCCGACACATATAGACGAACAACCATACACACTCACAATCACACCTAAGGGCAATTTAGAGTCATCAATTAAGTCTATAATTGTTTCAAGCAAAATCAATACAAGACTATGATGGTTAATTTATGACAGAGATTCAAGAACTTACATCTGAGTAGTATTTTGTCCCAATGACTCGGGCTCGACTGTCACGCAGACAGTTTCTGGGACAGTACAACCTGAAAAAAAAAGAAGCCAAAACTCACTTTAGGTCCTAGTGTATTTTCAGTTTATGGAATGAAACCAGAAAATGTTCTCACTGTATTAAAAACAGACTGTGTATCTGAAGGCCAGAGTAATCTCAGTGGTTGAGTTAACACTATTAAGGCAGAGTTAAAGAAGAAAATTATGAATAGCATAGCCGGTAACCAGGGCTTGACATTTTCATGCACACCAGCCACAATTTTTGTCATTGGGAAATTACATTTAATTCAATTAAAATTGCTATGGTGGCTAATGGATATTGTCATTAGCTACTAAGAGTAACTGTAGGCTATTACATGCTTCTGCCAAATTGTACCTGCATTATCCACTTTGGTTGACGAAGGCTACGGTAGCCAGGTCGCTAAAGGCATCTTACATTACTCTAGCTGTAGGCTATTGTTGTTTCTTTATGTTGAATTTGGAGCTCAAATGGGCCAAATAGCTAACCTCTATTAGGATGACCGTGACCCACTGGGTCACACGATCGTGGTTGAATTCAAACAGTGAGATGTTTTCAGGTTCCTAAGTAAATAAGTCTAAAATAGATTATTACCTTGGACAGTGTCGCACAGGTTTCTTGAAAGGGCAGAAAAGTGCAACAGTTGTATCACACGTTATTGCCTTGACTGGGAGAGAAAAAGGCACAGCAACGTGACCCTACAGTGTTTCTGAATGCAGACGATATGTTATTGTATCTGTTACCTCAAAGTGAAAAAATGGCTGAATGCTCCTTACCTGGCACCGTCTCCACTTTGAAGGAATTTGCACTTCTGTTTTTCCTGCAAATTTAAAGAAAACTGCATTAAATTATGATCTCTGCTGCATAGCAATGAATCATTGATTACAATAAAGGGAATCAATTTATACCTACACTCTATGAAACTAAACACTAAACACACTAAACACAAGAATAAATACAGAGAATGATTCATACCCAATTGATTGAATACCATTCTTGTATGACTTGGTGAATTGTTGTTTTCTGCCCAGTCTGGTCACATCCAGCCATCCTCCATCATTATCAATAACACCGGAGTGCAACCCAGCTCCACACAAACTGGATTGCTGCAGTGAAAGATAAGACATGAATGCTAATGTGTGGCAAGGTATAGACCAAATCACATTCTTTGTTTACCCTAACTTTCGGATAGACAAGACATTGCATCAGATACATTAATTTAAGGCCCTAAGCAAATGCTTGCTCAATTGGTTTTTAGCCACCTAAAAAAGTCCCACCTAAAATAATCAATGTCAGTGTTTAAGTGTATGCTATATTAAGAATATTTTAACCACTTTAGCTTGCCTTCAGACCACACTTTCCGATGGGTAACTGAAGCTGTTATATGTAATTAAACTACCACACTTCACTGTCATCTCACTTTGCACAACACAGAAGCTGCTGATCTACCGCTGCTTTTATCAGTTAGTGTGTAAAACAAAGCAGTACAATTATTCCAAATATAGCATGTAAATAAACAGATACAGATATTTTAAGGTTGGCCTTTTAAGGTAGCATTTATTGCTGGTTTTGCTGTGGCTGCTGTCCACAGCAGTACAATGTTTAGCCTCAGTCCAAAAACAAGTTTCATGAGGTCACAGTGATCTTTGACCACCAAATTCTAATCGGTTAATTTTTAGTTTAGGGAGATGTTTGTGCCAAATCTGAGGAAATTCCCTTATGGCATTTGTGAGATATCTCATTCACTAGAATGAAACAGAAGAGGTCATAGTGGCCTTAACTTTTGACCTTAGACCTCCAAAATCTAATCAGTTCATTATTGAGTCCATGTGGATGTTTCCCTTTAGGCATTTTTCAGATATGGTTATCACAAGATCACGGGCGGCATGGTTGTGTAGTGGTTAGCATTGTCGCCTCACAGCAAGGGGGTCCCAGCTTTAAACCCGGGTTGGGGTGGGGTTCAGACACTGGGGGGGGCCCTTCTGCGCCACGTTTGCATGTGCTCCCCAATTGAGCATGGGTTTTCCAGCTTCCTCCCACATTCCAAAGACATGCAGATTAATTACTAACTCTAAATAGCCAGTAGGTGTGAATGTGAGCGCAAAAGGGCATATATATATATATATATATATATATATATATATATACACACACAAAGACAAAGAGAGAGAGGGAGAATTAATCAAATTGTTTCCCCAGTGACACAATGGAAAGCATTTGCCAGAGGTGACTGTTGTTTAGTTTAGTTTGGTTTATTTGTACACAATTAAAAACTGCATAAAATCCAGTTAAATTAAAAAAAAAAAAAATTTAAAAAGTGTCAGGAGTGGTCAAGAAGCCAGAGGATTATACTAATGGACCCAATCTCAAATTGAAAACAGCAAACAAAAACACAAACATAGATTAAACAAACAAGTAAACAAAAAACCCACAATTAAAATTCCACAACAAAAAGATAAACGACAACAAAGAGCAGTCAGCAAACTATAATCCAATAAAAACCAACAAGTACATAGAACACAGCCTATCCCAGCTGTCATTGGGCGAGAGGTGGGGTACACCCTGAACAGCCCCCACCCTCAGTCTACAGCTTGAAAGAAAGTATTTCTCCATTGATACATAGGGAAATGTCAAACATTTCAAAATTAACTGAAAAATTAAGGTGTCTCTGGAGATCACTCACCATGTCATAATATCCAGTCCCAACTACTTTTCCAGGCCTAACAAGGCAGCCAGGTGGACACTCATATCTATGGACAAGGACAAAAGTACACACATCACTACTAATGCGTTGCCTTTAATGCAAGGACACAATATTGTACACGTTACTATATTTCCCTCCTATCTTGGCAGATCAAATATTTCTCAAAATTTGCATACACTATTATTTGACATCCGACTGCTGATGCTGTGTCATGATGTTCCTGAGCATTCACCTGTTACAAGTCGTCCCTTTGCACTGATCTCTCAGCTTCGTCTCACAGTCCACCTGTTGACCTAAAATAGCAAACAGAAGCTTTTCACTGCTTCGTTTTAAAAATAATAGTAATATATACTCAAACAGTTCAAGATGTAGCATTGTGTGAGCAGTCCTTACACATCTGCTCTGTGCTGACAACCTGGTTTCTCTCTAGGTTGTCATTTGCTGAGGGGTTTGGTGTCTGGGCCCTGGGTTGGAGCTCCCTGTCCCTCACTGGTTCCGGTTCAGGTTCAATGTAGTTGGTCTCCTCAATCTCAGGAGCTGGACGCCTGTCAACACCCCCATCTGAAAATATGAATACCAGACTGTCATTGTGGTTTCATTCTGGATTTGATCATAAGTTGTTCTTATGTCTCAAAATGTTTGATTTGGATGTGGAAATGCTACACTGGGCTCATCCTGCCAGTGAGAGGAAATATCCATGGTGTAGCTGAATGTTGCCTTCTATAAACTATTAGGGGCTGTTTGTCATATTTTACACACTTTTCATTCTTCATTTTTTGATTATTTTGGCTGTGTTCATGGCATAAATTTTGGCAAGATTGTGTATTTTTGTTTAATCTTGAAATGTCCAGCTCAGCTCCTACAATAAGTCTAAAATACACTGTGGAAACAAAATTGTTACATTCATACTGTTAAGTGCAAAAAATGCACCATTGAAACCAATTTAAACAGCAATTTTTGATCGAACAGCCATCAAAGCATAAAAACATGCATTGTATTATTTCTGGGTGTCATTCTTCAATTTGTTTTGTTTTTTTTTACTATTTTCCACCTGATGATGTCAATTTTACAATATTTTTCACGCTCAATATTGCTGCAAATTACTGACATATCACAGGCTGTGATTATTAGTATTTTTTTTTTAATCTACTTTGCATGTAGTGTATTGAAAATAATTCCTTTTCCCTCTGAAACATAGTGGTATCATGACAAAAACCTGGCATTTAAGGGGTTAAAATTCTGAGAATTAATAATAATAATGAAATTAATCAATAAAAGTACAAAATAAAATGAATGTATATATATTTTTTTAATATCTTGATTTTGAAAAGCGCATTTTGTGCGTAGAGCGATGTGAGTGTGTAATATTAAAGCGGGCCCTAAGGGTTAAAAACACATGGCAACAACCCATTTTCTTTATTAGTAACTTTAATAATTCCAGGTAGGTACAAGGGTATGTAAGGAGATAAAGCATGGCAGAATACCACAAAACCCACCTTTGTAGCAGAGATTGTCCCTGCAGCCTCCACCGTAGCTAGCTGGACAGGCAGAACAGGGAGTTCCATATTTGTACGGAGCATGACCCCACCAGTTGCCCCTGAAAAAAAATGATGAAAGGTTTTGTTGTGATTAAAAAAGGAACACGCACAAAAAATGTGTTGTTTTTGTTTTTTATAAAAAATGTTCAAGGAATTCAGCAGATTTATTTTTATGAGCAAGAGATAGAGGTGTATCATAAGTAATTAAACCCAATCTACTGGGAATTACTGCTGTTGCCAAAAAATGTTATTATGTTTTTGATACTGTATTCTTTGGTGGCAGGTCTTTGCAGCAGTGTTAAGAATGTATTTAAATATATTTTTAGGGATTTTTTATCACACGGTATTAAAACAAACAAATACAGTACGTACGGTGGGGAGTAGTTGCAGACCAGATAGACAGCTTTAGCCCAGATCATTCCCCACACGTTCATGTTGTAACACACATTGATGGCACAGCCAATGCGATTGCTAGTTGCCCACACCAACTGAAAATTGAAATACACACAGACAAGCAGAGAAATATTTAGAAAAGCAAAGTAAACTTTTCAGTGGTTCTTTGGCATTTGTCAAAAGGTGAATTTCATGCTGCTATCACAGTAGCATGAACAACAATAATTTTTAACGTGAAAGAAGGGCCTTGTTTAATCAAAACTGATCTGATAAAAATGTATCCAAAGAAAAATGTTACTGCGACACTTAACACTCTCCATAGAGGTTTTTTTTTACTGATTTGCTAATCTTAGCTTAACTGAACACACCTGCGTCACAGTGTAGTATGGATGTATAAAGGGAACTTGATAAAGCATAAGAGGCAGCGCCATGTTCTTTTCTAAAAGTTACTCCATGTCACACAAAACCAAAAAGGTCAATTATTTTGCAACTTGGTCTCAAACCTAATATGTCAAATATTGATGCTTGGTCCATGACCCTCAGCCTCAGATAATGTAATACACAGTCACCCTTAAGGGGTGGTATCAGATGCACCGGGCTGTTGCATTCTTTTGGTGTTCTGAACCTGAAAACCTAAAACATAAAAACAAAGATTGTTATCAGCACTCTAGTTTTTATTTATTCATTTTTTAAAAAAAGAGACTGCAAATAAATGCAAATGCGGTAACTCCATATTTTGATTTATTTTGTGTTGAATTACAATATCTCTTTCACTCTATGTCTAAGATAACAACAAACAAGAAAGCTATTAAGACCTCTCAAATAATCACAAAATGTATGTCTAATAAAAACAAATAAGGTGTATATGTCTTGGTTTCAATATCCCTTGTACAATTTAATGTTATCTGTACTTGTGTTTTTGTCATAAATCTACTGATTTACAGACATCTATAAAAGTTGATGGAAAATGAGTCTATTTGGGCCTAGTGGCATCACATTTGGCCACTAAAATTTAATATTGGCTTCAAAGAACCATTGCTGTTCCTGGGGGTTGGTATATTGGCTATTCCATAATCAAGTTTTAACTAAAGGCCTAAAACGATCCAAAGGCATTGTTAACTCTTTAAGACCTGGAAATACAAAAAGCCCTTACCTGAGTGTAATGAGTACAAACAGGTCCTGAACATCTGAATGGGCAGTGTGGGTTACACTCCTGGGCGTAGGGATAGCTGTAGTACCTCACCTCATCATACCAGGCCTGGACATGGTAGGTAGGGGGCCGGTCCCTAAAGTCACACAAAAGGTGTTATATTGTGTCCTAAACTGCCCTTTTGTAGTTTCCACTAGCAAGGCACTTCACCTTGTCATGATCCTGGATTTTCGCTAACCTTTGAGACCTGAGTGAATTCATTTGATTTATTCAAAAACATGGGGAGAAGGCAATGAGAAACTTAAGGAGACATGGAGTCAAAATTTGCTAGAAATAAGTGAAAAGCCACAAGAAAATTACCTGAAAATAAATTAAAAAAAAAAAAGTAAAAACAATAACAAAGAAGACAATATGCTGGTGTTCACCATGAGGCCACACTGGCTACATGGCCTATTAAACCAACATTTTGTTTGGTTTAATAGGTTAATTGAGCCAAAAAGAGGAGTTGCCGCCATACCTGTGTGAGTATGACTATGCTATATGCACCTAGCCACTGCAAAGCTGTCAATGAGCTTCTATAACTTTTAAATTCGCGCAAAATGCATGCACTCAGTCCAAAAATGAGATAAATATGAAATGAGTTTACAGTGTGGGGGAATGTAAGTGGAGGTAGTCAATCAGGTCTGATATCCATGATTTAGGCTGCCAAGTCAAACAGATCTACGTGTTTTTTAATCGTTATTAGCTTGTCCAGATACCATTGCCTGGCACTGCAATTCTCATGGCAGGGCCCCTCTTTTCTTTCTCCTTTCCCTACTCCCACTTTCATCATAATCCTGTTGTATAAAAATGTATAATAATGAACATTAATTAATTTAACTAACAGTTCTCTCTCTTTTTATTACATACACACCTTCCCCAGTGCGCTCCAAGGTTTTGGCCTATTTGCGTCAACATGTGGCTCGGTCCGTGTTCCCATCGGCAGGTATATGCCCAGTGCTCGGCGCTCCTCTCTAACTCGTAATCCCATACCTGGGGAGCACACACACCCACACAACAACACACACATTATTGGTTATTTACCTTTGGAAAGATGAATTTAAAGGGTCGACTCTGAAAGCTGGCTAGAGTAAGCAGCTAATATTTTTCTCAGCTGGTGGCTAAGGCATTAGGTTTGGTAATACTAGTTTTCTCTTGGGCTTAAATTCAGTGAGTCCAGAGCGTTCCCCTGACAGATGTTTGCAGACCCGAAACTCCACTCTGGATTACCGTCATGATTTAAGTGGGCTAAGTGGTCACTTATCGTAGTTGTTGCTTTAATTGCTACTCATTACATTTTTTAGATATCTCATCATCCTCTTTGAGTACACTGAACATTTATAAATCCCACCGACCCTAATCTGGAAGTAACCTTGCATAACGGAGGCGGGGTGGACCTGAACGATGAACCTGCTCTTTACTTTAAGGTACAGTGACTATACACATGCTTCTTGCAAATTTAACACAGTATAGTAAAAACTAGGCCTCTCCTATTAAGCACACACATTCGCTGTCTGACACACACATGAGAGAGAAGGGAAACAGAGAGGTATCACCACCACCATCGCATCAACTTGCACCTTTGTGCTACTATTCGATGTGGTTGTTTCATAGCTTGTTTCCAGTAAGTTTTGGTCTCTTAAAACAAGCTGAGACAGAAAAAAGCAGACAAGTAAAAGCTTGCAAAACAGAGAGTCTCTGTTTGGGGGATTGATGCCATCTTTACTGTTCACAAAATTAAACTTAATTGAAGTCAAAATACCTGAAAACTGTTTTGAACAAAGTAGGGAAGCAGACCATGGGTATAGGATTGAGCAATTCAAATGTTGCGGCAAAGTTAATTTACTGTTGACTTTGTTGGGGAGGGAGAAGAATAGGTGCAGTGTGCTCAGCTGCTGGGATACTGTTTGGTTGCTTTATGGCTATCACACATCAAAACCAATAGAATAATGCTCAAGTGTGGAGTTGTAACTGCTCTGATTGACCACCATAATGTGTTCCATATGTTTGGTAAGGCTTGCACACTGTGCACATTGTTGCACATTCACTGTGGTGCTGCTTACTGTTCAGGCCTGATTGGAGATGGGATATTTTGACTCTACTTCTTTGGCCCGAATCCAGCTGCAGCTGAGATACCAACAGTGGGGTGACTGTTTGCTCTAATCTCCTGAACGGTTGCCATGGGATACTACTTTTTTTCATGATTATTACATTATATTGTCACTTTTAGGTTGAATTCTTATCATTCAAGTTTGGATGACCTAAAAGGTGACATGATTCTTGAAGAGTTAAACCAATTCTGTTACATTAGGCTACAGAAAACAGAGACTGTCCTTCGTATAAAATTGAAAGATAAGGTTGACTGTTCAAAAATTCACAACAACCACAACAAGAAGCGCATGTTTGAATATGACTGTTGAGTGGGTTACAGTTAGGAAGTTAATGGGAGACAGTGCAAACATTTGCAGGACGTGTGATGTAACCTTTACTGGGAGTTCATAGCCCAATAACTGCATAGGTTGGAGCATGTTGCAACAGGTACCATCAGCAAGTACAATGAAATTTGATCTCAGAAGCCAGGCTGGATTAAAGATCCATGAAATTAAGGTTTATTAGATTAGGTACAGGTCAGGTCTCATTTATTTGCCAGATGACCAGCATTTCTCTGTAGCAGCCCTTTGACACTGGAGACTGACATTGATCTCAAATATCTCTGTCTGCTTCTTTAAACTATGAAGACAATCTAACCAATCATAACCTACCCTAGTAGTATTATCTGCATCACCCAAACCAAACCTGAACAATAAGAGTAGTTGCCTTGAAATATCTCACATATAATAGATATAATAGATTTTTTGACATGCCATATTTTTATACGCAACTGTAACTTTTGGAAGAAATACTATTTGATTCCTTCCTCCCCTTTTCCTTTCCGAAGGAGTCACTATCCTTCAAAAAATGTTTGCCAGATAATTAAACAACGTTCCATCCTTAACACCTTCTCAAAATCAGGGTAGCTACATCTGACAATGTCTTTAACTTTCTGAAATCAATACATGAACAAAGCCGACAGCCAGGTGTGCTAAGGTAGTAAAGTATGTAAGAACTGAACTCTCATTTTTCAGTCTTCACACAACGCATTCAAGTCACTTTTGTGTCTACAATGAAGTGCAACACCATCAACGACTTGGGGGAAGTGTATGTCTTTCCCATTTATCTAATTTATCATGCCTCGTCCCTCTCGGTGACTGCAGTGATTTTCAGAGTATGGCCATTCGGAACAGGTGAAAACACTTTTGCCCTTCAACATTTTTGTAGAAACTAGTTTGATTGAATCATATAGAACTCTCAACCCTACTTACAAGGCAATACTGCCCACCTACATGGGCATTGTGTGTCACTATTCTCGCAGGTTATGATAAAATTCAAGTTCAGCACGAAGCTTCCACTGCTAACAGTCTAAGGCTGATACTAATGATCTCTGCCAGCTCATTATTCTCTCTGAGTTCTTGTTATTCTTCACCCTCAATTATCCAGCAGAGAGGAAGATGGACTGCCCATCAGCCTTTGGTCAGGTCATGGTAACAGCTACCAATCTTCTTTTGCATTCCAAAGAGCATTAAGTTCCCAGAATACTGAGCTGTTTTCAGCTATCTGCCAGGACCACCTCTGCTACAGAGCTAAGTGCAAAATGTGCACTCTTATAGCAATAGATTTAGAGTGAATGCTTAAGGTATCACATTAAGACATCCTTTGCTTTGGGAATTTAAGGTACGCATAATGGTTCATGTAAAAGTTTGTAACTCAATCTTCAGTACGTAAAGTGGTTGTGATTATGAAAACTTCTAAAGAGGTCTCTTTTTCTCCATAAAATTTCCTGGGCAAGAAGTGATTTGGATGAACAGACGCAACAGTGCTTTAAAGCAATTCACTGAATGGATTTTGTATGAAATCAAAGAAGTTAGAGCTGCAATAAAAGTGCAGCCCGTTTGGCCTCCAAATCCTGCAATCTGAAAACCAAACACGTGTGCCTCATCAGTCTCCAGCCTTACCACATCATTATCATCAGTAATAGTATCCCTTGCTAAAGAAACACTGGATTAGTGTACATAACATACATTTACACTACCATGCCCTGCACTTCAAATGGCGAGGCTCGACATGTTTGAAATAGATTTACCGCCGTGGCACCCAAAATGAGATGCGTGGAGGATCAAACAAAAGATAACATAGGCCTTGGCCAAGGTTTGAATGAGCTGCTATGAATGGGGAGAGAGGAGGCAAAGGGAGAATGTGAAAATGGAGCAGTGTGAAGAAAAGCCTGAGGGAAGGCTTGCAAAGCTGAAGATCAAGAAGGCAAAAGAGCGAGGCACGGAGAAAGAGAGTCAGCAGGAGGAGAAATGGAGTGATAGAGTAAGGAGAGGTAGGGCAGGAAGGGGGGGGCAGGATGGTGGAGGTAGAGGGCAGGACAACACTGCAGGAGTGAAAGCTGGATATGGGCTGGGGTCAGCGAGGGCGGGCAAGCAAGACGCAGGAGCCACAGCTAGCCAGATGGTGACTTTGGATTGCAAATCTTGTTCTCTCTGTATTTCCTTCCCTGCTCCACTGTTTTTAGCTGACAGAACTATGGGAAAGTGCTTTCCTCTTCACAAAGTCTTGTGACTTTTGTGTCTAACCTTCCCGCTTTGGATGTTCCTGTCAGGATGTTGACCTGTGAACACACCATTCCAAATAATTCATCCTAATTTATGTTTTCATTAATGCCTCAAGGATGAAAAACACAAGTTAGCCTACTGTTAGCTACAATGGTTTTTATTGATTTTAGAAAGATGAGGACAAAGCAGCTTCTCAATTCTCAAAAGGTGACTGTTTTCCCTGCTAAAATAACAAAAACAGCTAAAACCAGCTCATGCTAGTAGCATGGTTGGTTGTTGTTGCATTGCAGTATGGAGCAAGCAGGTCCTGGTATGATAAAAAACATATGCAAGATTAGACCATTCTAAGACAACCACAACCTCAGTTTTGGATGTGGAGTAGTGGTTATGTCATATCTCAGCCAACATTTGTATGTGGGGCTCATGTGGGTAATAAATGGGCTGAAAAATGGGCCCTTTGCCCCATGCCAATTGAGCACATGAGTGGGTTTACTTAAGTTGGCCCAACATGGGTTATGCTAGAGCTACCTGGGTACTAAGTGGGTATGGGCCCAAATGGGCATCTTATTTGGATAACTGAATAACTCATTATCTACGTGAGCAGCTGTCAGGAGGCCGATGTGGAACCCGTGGACAATCCCACATAGGGCCTATTTTTCAGCCTATTTACTACCTACATGTTGTTGGCACATACGCTTTCCTAAATTGAATATGACCAGGGCAGAGATTATAATGTTAGCCCAAAAGTTTAAAAACGTCCAGCACCAGCTTACACACATTGACGAAAAAGACTGCAGTGGATGTAATAGTCATAAACAGGGCTTTTTCATACCAGTAACCCCACAACCTACCTGATACGCAATATAAGCAGTTGCTTATGGACCTCTGGTCCAGAAAGTTGTTGTTTTTCTTTGTTTGTTTGATTTTATGATCACGAGACAATAACAAAAAAAGTACTGAAAAAATAGGAATGACAAAATGTCGAAACAATAAACTCACTAAAGGGCAAAATGGAGACAAGTTTTTTACTGTTTTCTATAAAACAAGCACTCTGGTATCTGTGGTTAAAAAAATGCATTCATTGATTTAAGTGTTAAAAGAAAAATACTGTATTTAATAATATTTACAATACACATTTTTTTCAGTGATGTGTGAATACCTTACACTGAGGGGGTCCCCCCCAAATCAAATCCAGCTTGGGGCCAGTAAAAGTCTAGGGCTGGCCCTGCCCACAAGCTACTCGGCCTGTAATCATTTGGTTTATCTGAAGAGATATAAAAGACACCATTCTCAAAAGGCTTTAAATGAAGAATATTTCCTAAAGCTGGAGGTGTGAATGGACATGCTTTAGAAAACTGTCAATCCAAATTACCTGATTTTGCATCAATCTATGTCTCTAGGAATTGAATTCTTTCTCTTAAATAGAGTAGGGTATGCCGGGTTAAAAAAAAATGTTTTCCAGTGTGATAAGATTTGCCTATATTATATGACAGACAGATGTGTCCTCAGAACTTACCATGTACTCCATGTTGGAAGCAGGAGGGTAGACCTGACCCCGCAGCTTGTTGTGCAAGTCCAGGATAAGGTGCATGTCTCCCTCGCTGATGGCCCTCTTACCTCTCGACCTGGCCCTCCACCACTCCTCATCCTTGTCTCTGTACTGGTCCAGGATGGCCTCGAGTTGTGTGGAGTTGGTGAGGACCATGGCCAGAATGCTCTGGCTCAAATACAGCAGCAAGCTTGCAGCTCTAATCAAGCCCGGGAAAGGAGGAGACGTCTTCATGACGAGAATTACTGCAGCTGAAGAAAGAATTCTTTTTTCCCTGCAAAACACAGAGTGTATATGTAAGCAGAATAGCTCGAGTTTGAATTTCAGCTTTATTCATTCTGTTCATTGGCTGCATATGAGAAGAAAATTCCCAAGCAGCTGTATACATATGTAATGCTGAACCAATGCACAGGTCAATATAAGCTCATTATTTTGTAATTTTGAAAAATGATTGAGTCTCAACATCCATGCTAAGCATTAGCATTTACATCAGTGTACACATTTTTTTTTCTTATTGGCAAGCTTATATGGACTACAGCATCTTTATAAGAGTCCACCTTGAATCTGTCCTCTGTCACAGTTTAAATAATGCTGTAATTATAGGGAACTTCACTTCAAACTGTAAAGCTGCTTTTCAGCAGTCTGAGTGCATCTCCAGGTCACTGCAATCACTACACACAGAAGGACCAGTGTCAACTGAGTTTTCACACGTTATGTCACAGAGCACGAGATTTGGTGCGCATGCGTGAGTCACTGGACTGTACACTGTTGAAAGAAACAATTTGTTAAAACTTAAAAACTTCTTGAGAAAACAAGCTGAGGTAACTTTGTAATGCTTTAACTTGTCCCCTCAGGTTCAGTCAACTTAAAATTTTCAGGCAGCCTGGAAACTTTTCAAATTTTAATTTTTTTTATAGAAAAATGGATTCAATTATACCAAGCATCTTTTGATGATCCCTCAAGGATTAAAATACTCCAGTTATTGCTTTTTCATTCAAAACTAGTTCTAATAACTTCACCAATTTAGAGATATAGAAAGTATTTAAAATTGTAAAATAGTTAAATATTTAAATAGGAACACTTTTCTGTTAAAATTAACTATTTGCTTTACCTCAAAAAAGTTAGTGCCTGGGCGTCCTTAAAACTTTAAGTTGACTGAATTTGAGAATGTAAGTTGAGGTAATTTTGTAATGATTGTCTTCTCAAGTTCAGTTGATTTAAAAATGTAGGCAGCCTGGGCACTCACGTTTATTATGTTAAAACAAATAGTTGTTTTTTTTTTTTGTTTTGTTTTTTTTTACAGTTTATAGACTTAATTGTTGAAAACAAAGACACATACACACACACAAAGGTCATAAATAATACTACAGTCAATTTTATCGAGCAGTAATGTATTCTGAAAGTTTACCTTTAAATTCCGCCAAACTAATGAAAATACGGCTCAGGTGCAGTATTCCAGATGCCAGAACGCCTTTAGATTATTGCAGGGTGACAGTTTTCCAGTCCAGGGAGCCTCTAATTCCACCCATCACATGAAAGAAATGCAGGCAATCGCTTCTCTTTCCCACTTATCATCTGCACTGCTGGAAGAGAGAGAGTTCAGAAATGTCTATAGGTACCTGTTGAATTCCTCAGCTGGCTCAGTACGCTCCTGGCTGCATGGGACCGCTGCTCATTTTGCGTTTATATGCCAAATTTGCAACGCAGAGGACCACGCCTCCACAAACCCTCTGGCTCCCCCTTACACCGCACCCCCCCACACACACACGCACACACAGACACACACACACACACATCTGTTGGAACTCCAGGGTTGATCTATTTGAGGAGGCACCTGATTGCACTAGAGGTGACGTGAAGGTAAACTTGTGGATGTTATGAGAGTAGCCCGCTCTTGTTACAAATATTGCACATTTTGCATATTCCAGGTTTTTTGTTTAACAGGAAGACACTGTCCAAACTAGTTATTGGCAGCAGAAAATAGGCAACAGTCTTAAGATGTAGTGAAATGTCCAAGGAACTGAGGCCATGCAAAGATAACCCACATTTTTAAGTTGACTGAATTTGAGGAAACAATTTAAGTCATTACAGAATACCCAAACTTATCTTCTCAAATTCAGTCAACTTAAAGTTTTAACACCCCAGACATTTACTTTTCAAGCTTAAACCTGTTGATTTTAACAGTGGGTTGCCAAAAAAAAAAAAAAAAACACAATGCAAATAAGGACTCCTAAGGATTAGGAAGCCAACTTGCATGCAAGATTTCTTTTCATATTGTGTCACTATAATCACTCTATGTATTCTACAGGTGCACAGTTTGCAGTCATATCTATGTGGTGTCCTAGCAAAAAAAAAAAAAGTCGAATATTACAGTAAAAATTATTTTCAAAAATCTATCAAACATCCCTGTGTTGTATTCCTTTCAGGGCTGAACCTGTCCGAGATCAAATCAGGTCTTCTGCTTTCCTTGAGAATGGCGGCAGCAGCAGCAGCCAGCAGGGTGGCCAGTATTCCCCTGCGGCATGACCACAAAGCACTGATTCATCTGCCTTTACATACACTAGAACATTTGTGAAAGTTTGTGGGCTGTGTGTGTGTGTGCGCGCGTGTATCTGTGTTTGCGTGCTCTCTCTTCTCTTGCTCTGCTTCGTCTACTCCAACATACTCTCTTGTGACTCTCCATCAGCATAGAGAAGACAACTTATTTTAGGTACAAACACAAGATGCAAAGAAATATGCAAAACAATGCAAACACCAACGAACAAACATGGCAATGTAACATGCATGCAACAAGTTGCAGCATTAGCAATGCAAAGAGTCTGCTCAGGCTGGACTAGATGGTAATACCAACACATTCCTCATCCCAAGTTGTCACATCTGGCCACTTTGTCACTGGACATTTGTATCTACAAGTTATGCACTATCCTCCTTCATCTGCTTGTGATATTACGGGGGCAACAAAAAGCACAAGGTTAGAATGAGGCAACAACAGCACAAGGCATCCAATGCCAGGAGGTGCACAAAAGCATAGATAGGTAAAGATAGGTTCAGGCAACCATAACACAAGGTTAGGATTTGGTAATAAAAGTCCATGGCATCCAATGGGACTGATATCTTCTAAGAATATATATATAGATATTCATTCATTCATTTATTATCCAATCCCAGCTTGGGAAGCTTGTCATTGGGCGGTATATATACAATATATATATGTGTGTGTGTGTTTGTGTGTGTGTATGTGTATGTGTGTGTGTGTTGATTCCATGAGCTTATAGAGGCATTTTCTTCCTCTAAGTTGTGTCTACTTGCAACAAAATGAGTGATTTCCAAATGATTGAAACATAAAAGGGCCTGCAATCACGGGTTTCATTTCTGTTGACACACAAAAAAATGCAAGCAACTTTATGAAATGCAGACATCATGGGTGCATAAACAGTATCAGCAGCATTTCATTTACAAAATTTGTAATTACGCTTTTATGTTTCAAGGACAGCCTTATACAATGAGAGTCAATAGTTTTATCCCAATTTCAATAAGTTAAAAACCAGTGTGCTCTTACATGGTGGATAACACAAATGTTTGATCTCCTCTACAAGCATCTGCTGCCCCCTCCTGGATAAATAATTGATTTCCAGGCTGATTTAGAGAACTAATGTAAAGAAAACTAATGTACTGAAAATGAAATCAGTTGTGTGTCTGTGTACAGATGTTTCATTTTCCTTGTCATTTCCAAGTCCAATAATGGTCCATCTGACAAAGAGTTCAGAAACCCTAAAAGTACTTCTAAGAATAGAGTGGTGAAGGGATGATATATGTATTTTTGTAGGCCAACCAGGAAGTAAGCATCGCACTGGTTCCTTCGTCAAAAACCTTATGAGATTTTTAAATGGGATTTTCAGTTATTTTCAGTTATAAGCTCTGTGATGAACACAAGTTTATGAGACTTACACGCTTTGTTCAGCGTGATAATCTTTACAGATGAACACCACTTTTGTGTGATTTGAAACATAAATTCAATCACCAGAAGCAAAAAGCTATTGTTAGGCTATATACGAACTACATCGTGGTCGCACAACTTAAACGTCACCACAACAAACACTGTGAAAACACAATCGAAAAATATTATAAACAGATAAATGTACAAGTTCGAGTGCGAGTCTGTAAAGCTGTAGGTGTAACGAGTTTCTGTGTTCACTGTGATGATGTCTAACATCCCTGACAAACAGTTAGTCACCTGTTAGTAACCGCCTTTTTTAAGACGAGTAAAAACTTAAAAGTTCAAAAATCGGGTTTATGCGGGCACATTTTATCTTGCAGAACAAAATGTCTAAATATCTTCAACCCGTGTTAACCGCAGGCCTTATTTAGGGCATTTGACCAAAAACCCATTCAAAAAACCCATAGACTTTTGGAAGAGGGAACCGGGAGTGCTAAGAGGCCAACAGACTTCCACGTTTTAGGACTCATTACTTCACCACTCTATTACGTCATGGAATAAGCAATGAATGTGAATGTGAGGGTTAGGGTTAGTTTTTCATAAAAAAGGTCATAATCAAATGTGATGTCTCAAAATAGAATAAAAGTACAGAAGATATTTTTTGATAAAGCTGTAATCAACAGTGATATGTAAATACAATGTTTAAAATCTTTACCAATTTAGTTTAGCTTGTTAGCATTGCTAACATATGCAAATTAGCAATAAACACAAAGTACATCTGAAGCTAATGGAAATGTCACCTTTTCAAGTAATAAATGATAAACCAAAATACTGGTCCAGTCAATCTGAGAGGGACAAAAAAATATTTACTAAATATCATGACAATCCATCCAATAATCTCTCAAAACAACACCAGTGGTGGTGCTAATTGGTAAAGTCAGAGGATCACAGAGGTCATTAGGATATATCATGCGGGCACCATTCATGTCCAAGTTTCATAGCAATCTTTTATTTTATAATAATGTCTGTATAATATTTTTTAGCTTATTTTAGAATATTTTACTCGGGCCAAAGTAGTGGACGGCCAACTGTGATTGTATGCCACTGATTTCTTGCTAGGCTAGCAGCAGGCTCTGTTATTTTAGCAAACTATTTAATATTTTACACATCCAAGAGAGCAACATTTTTTGTATTCATTTGGATTCTTATATCTGAACACTATGACTTTAGGTTACACATTAACTCCCCCTTCAGCTCTGTTTTGGTGTCTATCATCTACTAACAAAAATATCTGACACTTGAGCTTCTTGATGTGACTTTTCTTTTCTTATTTTGCCAGGTAGTTGTTAACATTGTGTGTTGTATTATTTGGCGCTGGTGATCACACAGATTAGCCAAAGACCGTATATATCACTTATACTGTGATAAACTGTCAAAGACGGCGCTTATTACTATATCACCTATCACATTTAAAGTAAAAAATGACACAAATAAACAAATAAAATAACTGAATAAAGTAAATGACGGGGGGAAATTAAGTTAATAAAACACAGATAGTACACAACTTAACTCTTGTTAAGTTGTGTACTATCTCTGTGATACACATACAGACTATTGTACTGCATGTTTTTGCATGTCTGAAGTTTTCTATTTTTGGATTAATCACATTTTGAGCATGTCTTGAAAACCATTGCTATTTGTGCACTTTATCTCATATGTGTGCGCTTGTAAACCTTGTCTTATGGTAGTTCATTTGTTTTCTTGTCACTTTCAGTCAGGTAGTCATTGTGTCAACATGCATGTCAGTATGCTTTGGCAAGATGAGTAACTAATCAAACATGAGTGCAAGAGATAAGTACAGAACAGAGAGTCGCATACTGCAGGACACAGCTAAATAATAATTAATTACAGATTTGACGTCATGATCCTTCTCTGAATTTAAAAGTAATGTTCAGTGGCAGACTGTCAGATACACACAGGCACTGTTGTGTGGTTGAATCTTTTTCACAGAGGTTGCTCTCAGTCAAATCTCCATCAACCGACAAATTCAAACCAAGATGGGAAATGTGCACTGGCGTGCTGAGGACGCAGCCCATGTGGCCTCTGTTGCTCGAGACATCTGTCCTTTCCCAAACTATAACCCCAGTACTCTTTTCGCTGACATGCTGTTGGTCAACTCGTCCCTTCACCTGAGGAACCACTACACAGCAGTGCAGTCCTCCCTTACACCAACGCAGCTGGAGGATTTCACCCAGGACCTGAGGACCACTTTTGGCAGGGAGGGCAGGGTCACTCTCGGCGGCGTGGGGGTAGTGGCCCTGTCTCTGGCTGTGCTGTTTGACACTCTTGCTAATAAGGTCAGGGGAGAGTGGGTGCCAGAATTGGGGCCTATTCCAGGTTTATTTGTCAAAAACCCAAGAGGATACTACCCACCACATGTCTATACGGCCAGCGAGTACCTGAGACTGGTACCCTACATTGCAAACAACCCCACCAGGATGATAGAGCAGACAGAGTGGTAGGTTCTGTAATAAGTATTTATGTACCTGTACTCTATAAGATCGGTTTGTCAGTATTGAATTTACGTACTCTGTGTCACATTGTGTGGTTTTATTGTCTGTTTATCTCACCAAGGTACCTCAAGCAGCTGGTAACTGAAGACAAATCTTTGGACAAATTGGGAGAAAACCACAAGTTACTGCTGAATGAAGACATCACAGCACTCAATGTGTTTCTGGGACGTGCTTTTGCAGTCAGTTTGAAGTTTCACCTGCTCCGCATCAAAAACATTACGGACAATGAGTATTTACTCAGCGAGAGAACTCCACCAGCTGATATGGTGTTTCATTTAAACTGTGACCCAGAGGCTGCTGACAAAGAATTTTTGGCTGAAGTACAAAAATCTGACAATCATACCCAAGAAGCTTTTAAAAGATGCAAGCCAAAAGGTGATATACCAACTACATGGCTACAGCATTTTGCCCATCTAGTATGGCTTGATGCCCTGTATATGCCCATGTATGAAATTGATAAACATGACGACTTATTAATTGCACAAAGAGGAGATTTTGATCTGAAGGCCCACGCATTCAGAAAATGGGTTGAGTAGTTCACTGCCCAATTTTCCACATACAGCTGAAAAGAAATGGGGCAGTGTCGGTTGGGAAACTTTTTTTTTTTTTTATTGACACATTCACAGACTATTTGAACAGAAAAGGGAATACTTTTAAATATTGTACAAGGAGTACATTTTCCCAAAATCCACCACAATTGGGACAGTGGATGCAGTTAGTTAGGACACCTTGTTCTGGGCTTTAAAAAAAATAAAAATTATTATAATTTCAATGGGAAAAATGCAGTCTAAATTTGAACAATTGTTACTAACAAAGTCATTTGTTAACACATTTTCTTAAGAAAAAGAAACAATTTCTAAAATTGTAACATGTATCAATAAATACTGGGATATGAAAATTGTCTTTCTTCAAACTCTTCATATCAGTGGCACCTATAGGCTCAATAGGTGGGCTACATGTAGCCAGTGTTGGGAAGGTTACTTCTGAAATGTAGTAGGTTGCATATTACTAGCTTTCCTGTTACACTATAAAAAAATACTAAATAGGTTAACTCTTATTTATTGTTGTTGTTTTTTTAACTGATTTGTGTTTGATATGCAGGTCTGTATTATGTCTATGCATTTCTTTACATGGCCTGTGAATTCAGTTTAGCAGCACCTGAAACAGAGTCCATGGGTTATAACCTAAAGCAACTTCATTGAAGAGATTTTATTAACAAATTAATCTATCTTAGCAGTGTAAATCTCACACTGAACATGACATAAAGCATAACATGGGCTACAGGTTAAACCAAGTTAAAGTATTCAATAAGACAACGCCTTTTCTTGTTTTTGTCTGCTCGTTGTTGATTTTTAACAAGTTATGACTCTACTGTGAACCACCCCCAGGTAACTGTTCAAACTGCCCTCTGGAGATCAGACACACATAAGACTCCTGTGCCAGCTAACAACAAAATACAGACAGCTAGCAACACTGTAAAAAATAACATTTTGTTTCAACTTTAAGAAGTTAACTTACAGGCTGCCTCAATTTTTTCAAGTTGACTAAATGTGAGATAAGAATTTGAATAATTACAAACTTACATCCACTTGTCTTCTAAAATTCGGTCGACTTAAATATAAAGAAATACAAAAATTTGAAGTTAAAAAAATATTTTAGCAGCATAATATTGACTGATAGTCCAGAAAATGCCCAAAAAAACCCTGCTTTTCAACCATATACAGTATATTGGTATGTGGTATAACTTAAAAAAATGATGGTATAAGAAAATAAAACATTAAAAAATTTACAAACATGGTATAAATCTGTGACAAAAAAAAATGTGAAGAATGTCAGAGAATCTCTACTTCGAGGTTGAAAGTCAGTAGGGTGTGGCTGGATATGAGCTTGGTAAATGGCATAGGCATGTTTTTTTTTCTAACTTGCTATAAAGGCATTGTCCTAACTGTCCCCGTTTTAACCATCCCCACTGTCCCCTTTATAAACTGGAAACTGGTGTAAAACATAAGGACAGTTTAGTTATTGATGAAATGAACCATAGACTGTATGGACAACATGAAAGTTCCCCCAAAGTGTAACTTCAATCTCGATCGCCCCCTGGTGTCTGACTGCAGTATAGTTCATAAAGCTTGCCACCTCCTTGTTAATGAATGGGCCAAACTAAAAATTCCATTCTAATGTGCACTGTTGTGTATAGTCTGAATGACAATAAAATTGATCTAAAGTCTAAAATCTAAAAGCATGTGCCAAATAAATTTTTTCCCAAAGATTCGATTGATTTGATTTGATTCTACAGAAAGGGGATTTTCCGCCATGATAGCTGTGACAGACATTCTATGCTGTTGCATTAAATGGAGCTGCTTGTGACTGGTCGGACGGGTATCATGGCAGGAACTCCCTATTTGCGGATATTGGTACTGCACAGACTCTGTCTCCCAATGACAGCAAGATGTCAATGCCCATCTCTCAAATATTTTAACTTCCCTTAAACATAGCTGGGGGTAAGTCGGGGAGTGTCAGCCGTCTTTTTTTTTTTGTATAAATATGGATATCTTTCTATATTAACATGGTATTGGATTGTATGTACAAATTGGATATCAATTTATAAATACATGGGGGTAGGAATAAAAAAAAGTCTTTTGAAGTTATTCTATCACTGTTGGGCAAGCATTAGTTACAACAAGATTGTGCATACAGTTGCTACATCTTTACTATTTTCCAGCAAACACTGGTCAGACAGCAAAGCTAGTGAAAGTGGTCCTGATGAGAAGGCAAAAAATTGCAACTTGCACAGTAAATGGAAATGAAAAAGTTAAGTAAAAAAGATTATTTGGAACATCTTTGGAAAACAGATAGTAGCTTCTATACACTATAGACTTAGACTATGATTAAGATCTTATTTTAGCATATTAACGTTGCGTAACGTTAACATTTGCTAATTAGCAGTGAACTCAAAGTACAGTTGAGGTTGATGGGAATGTGATTTTGAAAGAATTGAGTCATAGTGGTCAAATATACAAATGACTCACAATCCAATGTTTACTATCTACACACCTTATCTGACATATGTCCCGCTGGTGATCTCTTGCATAATGTGTCAATCTGCTGGAAGGTTATTTTTTGTTTATTTTTCTTTAACTTTAGCCAGATAGTCAGTTCGGTTGATGTGCATGTCAGTGTACTTTGGCAAAATGAGCAACTGATCAAACATAGGTACAAGAGAAAGGCACAGAGAGTCCCATTTTGCAGGAATCAGCTAAATAATAATTAATTACAGATTTGACGTCATGATCCCTCTCTGACTTACAATGTTCAGGGGCAGACTGTCAGACTCACACAGGTACTGCTGTCTGATTCAATTCTTTGTCCAGAGACTGTTCTCAGTGAGACTTCCATCAACTGACAAATTCATATCAAGATGGGGAACATGCAGTGTCCTGCCGAGGATGCAGCCCTTCTGGCCTCTGTTGCTCGAGACATCTGTCCTTTCCCAGACTACAACCCCAGTCCTCTTCTCCTAAACATGCTGTCAGCCAATTCTTCCCTTCATCTGAGGAACTACTACGTGGAAGTGCAGTCCTCCCTGACCCCCAAACAGCTGGAGGACTTTACTCAGGACCTGAGGACCACTTTTGGCAGGAAGGGCAGGGTCAACCTCGGCGGGGTGGGGGTAGTGGCCCTGTCCCTGGCTGTGCTATTTGATACTCTTGGAAGACAAGTCAGGGGAGAGTGGGTGCCACACTCAGGGCCTATTCCAGGTTTATTTGCCAAAGACTTGAGAGGGCACTACCCACCGCATGTCTACACAGTCAGCGAGTTCCTAAGACTGCTACCCTACATAGCAAACAACCCCACCAGGATGAGAGAGGAGACAGAGAGGTAGGCACTGCAGTCTACACAGTTACTATATTTCCAGGTGTAACACAGAAGAGTATGCAATCAGCAAAAAACAATATTATATTCAGTTTGAGCACTTTAAAATGTCTATCTGTGTTTTTCTTACCAAGGTACCTCAAGCAACTAATGATTGATGAACGATCCAACCAGAACCAGGGCAATGATGCCATCACTGGGGTCAACTTGACGTTTGGGACTTTATTTCAAAACAGTTTGCGTATTCACCTATTGCGTATTGCCAACTCTACAGTTGTGGATGCTATAATCAAGTCTGTAAGAAAACATGAGACTGGAGTTGATGCAGCTCATGTCAGCAAAACCAGAAAGAGACGCATCCCCGCCCCTGAAAACACTGTTATCTTCAACCTCAACTGCGATCCAGAGGCAGCCAGCAAAGCTTTTTTGGCTGAAGTGAACAAAACAACCGACACACAAGAGGCTTTTAGACTGTGTCAGCCATTCAACAGGAACATACCAAAGACATTTTTACATTTTATTGCCAGGCTAGCCTGGCTAGATGTCATCAATGACCCCATCTTTGACTTCAAAAACCAAGCTGAATTACTTACAGCTCAGAGAGAGGATTTTGACCTGAAGGCCTATGCACTTAGAAAATGGGCAGAGTAGGTCATTGGTCAACTGTCCAAATGCATGTCCAAGGTAAAATTCATTACACAATAGTAGTGTATAGTCTATACTAGAGAAAAATTAAAAACAACATTAAAGGAATAGTTCACCCACAAAATGACCATTTGTAACCCCGTCACGTAGTGTTACCTGGAATTCATGAAGATAGCGTTGTTTTCCAACGAATCCAAAAACAGAGAAAATTCATGATGAATTGAAGTTGTGTGTGTGTGTGTCTGCTTCAAAATACCTCTTTATGAACTCATTTATCCAGTTGTATGCTCAGTGCTTCCTAGACACATGCATTTCTGCTAAAACCTCACCATTTAAAATTGAACTGAAAATGAAGCTTATCCATACACTCTCCAAAGCCAAAATTCAATACTAAAGTGTATTTTCAGCAAAAAATGTAATACTGCGTGAGTTGTGTGAGAGTTTGTGAATGGATGTATTGATATAATTTTACTGTTGTGCAACGCAGTCCTAAATCAGTAACTCAATAATTTTCATATAGGCATGCCAGGAAAACAATGTTTTCCAGCTGAATTCAAGCTAAAAAGGCATGACAAATTGATTTAAATACAGTATGATCATTTTATGGGTGAGTTTAAAAAGTGCTCACAGTTGTAACAAAAGGAACTAAGGTGAACAAAACTAAATGAGAAAACAAATCCAGATAATGGTTAACTCAAGCTGTATAGGGTTTGAAAAAAGCAATTTTGGTTATTAACAAAAGGTTTGAGGACACAAAGCTAGAATTACCAAGAAGACAAAGTAGCTGGCTGAATAGCTGTCTGATACTGAACATTTTTGTAACCCTGTATTCCTGCTTGTGAGACTTTCTGAGAACCTTGTTGTTTTGATCTTTTGCAACTTACTGCCCAAGTTATTCTAAAAGTAAATTATGTTTGTTAGGCTCAGTCACATGCATCTATCACTGTTAGGTAAGTGTCACTGTCAACAAGGTTGTGCATGTAGTCGCTGCACCTTTGCACCTTCTGAGCAAATATTGGTCAGAAAGTTGAGCCATGCACAGACAACTGAAATAATAAAGGTCAAGTAAAAAACACGATTTACTGGAACCTGTGTGTGAATAAATATGCTTATAAATAATAAATATGCTTATCTGTCAATTTCTTCTTAGACCATAAGATTGTGTTCCCTTTTTGGTTGTGAACTTTTTGTAAGCCGACGTCTCTTTCCATATTCCGTTTCTTTTCCAGGTCCAATAATGGATCATCTGGCAAAGACTTTAAAGCCCTTAAAATACTCCTCACACTTGCACAATGGAATATGCATACATACACACACATACTGTACATACAGAACTTTTTTTCCTAAGTACGGAAGAACTTGTTTACCAATGTTTACTATATTCAGAGCCTTAATTTAGCATGATACTGTTGCTAACATTTGCTAATTATCAAAATAAAGTACAGCTGAGTTTGCCTTAAATATGATATTTGCAAGTATTTAGTCATAAACTAAACTAAAGTAGGTTCAATACACAAATGATCCTGATTCAAGGTTTACTCCTTATGCACTCCTTATCTGTCACATGTCCTGTTGGTAATCTAATCCTACTTTGTCTGTCTGCTGTTTATTTTTTCCTCTTTTTTTAAAACTTTCAGCCAGGTAGTCAGTGTGTCAGTGTACATGTCAGTGTGCTTTTGCAAGATGAGGAACTGATCAAACATGAGCGCAATAGACAGGCACAGAGAGTCCCATATTAGAGGAAGCGGATAAACAATGATTAATTGAAGAACGTCTAACGTCATGATCCCTCTCTGAATTGTACATGATGTCCAGAGACAGCCTGTCAGACACACACAGGTACTGCTGTCTGGTTGAATTTTTCAAGATGGGGAACATGCAGTGTCCTGCTGAGGACGCAGCCCTCCTTGCCACTGTTGCTCGACACATCTGTCCTTTCCCAAGCTACAACGCCAGTCCTCTTTTGGCTGACATGCTGTCCTTAAATTCTTCCTTTCACCTGAGGAACCACTACACAGCAGTGCAGTCCTCCCTCACCCCCAAGCAGCTGCAGGACTTCACCCAGGAACTGAGGACCACTTTTGGCAGGGAGGGCAGGGTCACTCTTGGTGGCGTGGGGGTAGTGGCCCTGTCTCTGGCTGTGCTGTTTGACACTCTTGCTAAAAAGGTCAGGGGAGAGTGGGTGCCACACTCAGGGCCTATTCCAGGTTTATTTGCAAAAGACCTGAGAGGATACTACCCACCACATGTCTACACAGTCAGTGAGTTCCTGAGACTGGTACCCTACATTGCAAACAACCCCACCAGGATGAGAAAAGAGACAGAAAGGTAGGCACTGCAATCCACACAGTATTTAGTGTATTTATGTGTGTAACACAGAAGAGAATATATACCCCGGGCCGAATCTAAAAAGCTTCCTATTACAGTGCTCCTAGTGACGAAATTCTAAGAAAATTCTTAGAAGTTTGACATTTTAAAAAAAGTTCAAAGTTAAGTCTAGGTCCTGGTAAAGATAAAAGTTAATCGCAAAGCATCATAGCCCAAGAGAACTTCTAAGGTCGAAAAACTTTCAAGAGGAGTTTCTTAACTAGAGGAGAAAATGGCAGAACTGCAGAGAAAGGAGAAATATTCTGCAAATGCTGGATGACAGTGAGTTAATGAAATGCTACAGAGGATGGTAGAGGGATAATGTTTGTGGTTAATCTTACTTGGTATGCTTCCCATTTCCTACAAAATTCAATAACGAACAGAACACCAGAAATAAAGTGATCTAAACACTAAAATATTTAGCAACCAGAAAAATGTTACAGCACAGTGAGATAATTTTCCTAAATCATGACTAAGGACTCTTTGCTAGGAAAATTTCAGGCCCAAAGCTGAAATTTTTTAAGCCAAAGGTTAAAAATATGCACTGAGTCTCCACTATCCACATGAGATGCAAGCAGTTACATGGCCTGCGTAGATAGCTGTGATTATTATAAATGAGAGGAATGACTAAAAACTAAAATGCTTGCTGTGTAGAGAAGCAGTGATAAACAATGTTGTGAGACTCTTCAGTGTGCAGAAACAAGCAAGGTCAAGGGCATGCACATCCAAAAAACTTTTACAGATACTTGTTCAAAAATACAGTGTAAGAATCTCCAATATCCAGCCATTTGAATTGATTTTTCCCACATAGCTGAATTGCGGATAAAATGCTACATCTCTGGGGTTGTAGTCACAAACATTCTAAAAATACTCTCAGAGATCTCCAAACGTAGCAAAAAAACTGTTAGCGACGACTTCTAGCTTAGGAGTGCTTTAGGAAAGGTCTCTGAGCAAGGAAGGGACAGAAACTTCTTTTTTTTAACATATGTGATTGGTTGTCATAGATATGCCGTATTGTTAGTCTGCAAAGTGTGGACACCCTGTGGAAATGAAATGAACTGCGTGACAATATGAAATTGTGAAAGTGCTGTATGTGTGATCACACTGCTGTACTGTTGTATTTTTTTGTTGCTATTTATCTTAGTTTTGTGATCACTTTATTTCCAGTGTTAAAATTCTTCCTCTCTACTCCTGACAGTTTTTCCCCTTATGAGCCCTCTTAAGAATTAAGATGCTTTATGAACATGTTTTATCTTCACTAGGATCTAATCTTAACTTTAGGGAGAAATTCTTAGAAAACATCACAATTCTAAGAATTTTCTTAGAATTTTGTCACCAGGAATTGCTCTTTGCACTAGGAAGCTTTGTTAATATGTTTACTTTTAAAACTTTGTTTAAAAATGACTAATAAATCTACCTTCTAAATCGGCCCCTGATGTGCTGTGTACATGTCAAATGTATGTGAACATGTGATGAACAAATTTGTTTGCTACAACTATATGCATGTACAACATTTTGTTTGTGCATTTTAAAATGTCTTTTTACGTGTGTGCGCTTTTCTTACAAAGGTACTTCAAGCAACTCATGATTGACAAACAAACCGTGAAAGACAACCCATACCTGAGCAAAGACGCAATCATGGGGGTCAACATGAAGTTTGGGAATTTATTTCAAAACAGTTTGCGCATTCACTTACTGCGTATTGCCAACTCTACAGCTGTGGATGATATAGTCAAGTCTGTTAAAAACACTGCAACTGTATTTGATGCAGCTTCTGACCACGGAACAAGGAAGAGACGCACCCCCGCCCCTGAAAACACTGTTATCTTCAACCTTAACTGTGACCCAGATGCAGCCAGCAAAGTTTTTTTGGCTGAAGTCAACAAAACAACTGACACACAAGAAGCTTTTAGGCGATGTCAGCCATTCAACAGGAACATACCAAAGACATGGTTGCATGTCATTGCCAGGCTAGCCTGGCTAGATGTCGTCAACGAGGATGTGTTTGAGTTTAAAACTCTAAAGGAACTTGAATTACTGACAGCTCAGAGAGAAGATTTTGATCTCAAGGCCAATGCACTCAGAAAATAGGCAGAGAAGTTCACTGGCCAACTAGCCAAATGCAGATGAAGAATAAAACAAAAATTTAAATCCAATAATTAACCCACAAAATGATCATTTGCAAATCATTCAGTCATGCCCTGTTACCTCAAATTCATGAAGAAAATGTTGTTGTCCAAAGATTCCAGAAACAGGAGTCATTCTGAATTGAGGTCACTTCCTACTACTTCCACACTGCAAACAACCCCACCAGAATGTGAAAAAACACAGAGATGTAGGTTCTGCAGTCTATACTTGCAGACTTGTTTTAAGAAAATTAAAAGATAAAAAATAATCAGCTATTCTGGAGGGCAGTATGCACAAACATCAATACAGCAACAAGTCAACACGTGTCAGCAAATCCACTTTTATATCTGCTGGGAAAAATGTCCCTGATTCTATGTCTAATTCTATGGGAGACACTGATTTAATGATTGTTGAATTGTGCCTTTGCTGCAGAATTATAATGAAATTTAAAATATTTCAAAGAAACTCAGTCCCCAAAGCTTGCACAAAATGGTACAGCAGTTTTGCGAGTGCAATCTACACTGTTCAATCCAACAGATTTCGGTTGTATTTGTTATGAGACGATTACTTGTAGGTCAAGCAATATTTCAAAAGTTATATGTTAAACAGAAGCTGAATCCTTACCTAATAGTTTCAAGTTGACAGTGTGGACTCGCCAGCTCAGAAGAACGCATCATCACCCCTGAATCCTGCAATTCGTTGTCACTCAGTGCAGCTCCAGGTCCAGCTCTTACTTCAGCCCAGTCCAACACAAACTTGCATGCATGAAATGTTTCTCTAGTTCTTGCAATTCCATTGGTCAGCACTGTTGTTATGAGTTTAAATCTTCCAGAAGGACGGTCAAATATGTCACAGAAATTAATTGGTTTCCCTGTATCTGCTGGCTACCCCTTTGTCTCAATCTGCATGACCTCATGCTGTGTGTTGATGTGTGCGTCGACCCCAGCTATGACACAGCTCTGTTTAGGTATCATCCAGGGCCTGCTCATCCTTTGGTGTCCACCCCTCCTGTGCACACTCAAAACTTTGTACTGGAAGTGTGATTGAAGCGTTTGTTGGTAGTATGAGATGTGTCATGGCTCCAGTACTGGAATGATCACATCTGGGTGACATAAAGAGAAAAAAATATTTGTGAGGATGCCTCTTGTCTTAGGAGCATCAGTAAAATTAGATTAGATTAGATAGACTTTATTGTCCCAGTGGGAAATTTGCCTTGGACTTTAATGTCTACATTATAAAAAAACAACAAAAACAACAATACACACTCAGTAAAAATACTACAATTAAAAACAGCAAATACATTCATGCTTCAACCACACATGCCCATCATGAAATAATGCATGTGTTACACAATACTTTGCTAAACAGCAAGAAAGAAATACAACTATACATAGAGGCGGCCCTGAGGGCTTTAATGGACAGTGGGACAAAGCAATTTTTGAACTGGTTGTGCCTACTTAGGGGGAGTCTGTACCATCTGCCTGTGGGGAGGAGCTGATATTCGGAGTGAAGATCATGGGGTTGTATCTGAGATGATTTTTTGAGCCTGTTTGATGGTTTGTTGAAAGACATCTTAAAGACTGGGATGCTGTCTCAAAAATATGTGGATAAACTAGTCCACACATTTATTAATTCTAGGCTGGACAATTGCAGTTCTTTATTACCAGACTGCTCCAATAGGCTTGATTTAGAATGTTGCGCCACGTGTACTAACGCCAACTAAGGAAAGATTGTATTTCTTTTTTAGCGTCTCTGCACTGGATCCCCGTTAAATCCTTCTGCTAGCTTACATAGTCCTGATTGGTCAGGATACTACTGCTTTATTTCAGGCCCATCAACACCAAAAACCTCATATGCATGACCGCACTATGTCACAAGACAATTTATTGATGAATAACCAATGGCATTAAATATCATTCACATTACTCCCATTAATATAAGTTTCTCAAACAAAGGGGGAAATAAAAGAAAACAGGGAGCATCATCATGCCTTTGATGATTGATAACCTGAACCTTTTCTCATAATTATGAGATCGGGCCTCCAATTGTTTTTCTTTGGTGAATATAATGAGCTTCTGGACAGAGTTGCATTTTGTTGTTAATGTCATCTCACTCTTTATGCCTGAAAATACAAATTTAAAGAGTGTGACTGACCTTGTGGTCATGAGCTGGTGTCTGATGGACGCTGCACCAGATCATTCCTGTTGGTCTTCTTGGAAATCTTCTCGGTCATCTTCAGAGCTTCATGAAGTTCAAAGGTGTTCTCCACCTGAGCCTCTTTGCTTCCTTCAGCTTGTACACTTTGATGGCTTGGAAGCCTTCCAGGATGTCTCACTGCTGCAGATACTACTTCAAAGTCTTACATCATCTTCTGTCAGATCCTCCCGTGTGTTCAAAAGGTCCACTGCCGTCATTGTGGCTTCCTGTGAAAAAAAATATCTGGTAGTTTTGACAACTGAAGGACAAATGTGACACAAATGCTCAACCCCAAATCCAAAAAAGTTGGGTGTGCTGTGTAAAACATAAATAAAAACATCAATTTAAAATACATTTTGACGAATATTCAGTTCATTATAATACAAAGACAAGATATTTTTGCTCAAATCGAGAGCAAAATCGCACTTGTTTCCTGGTCATGAATAGATCTGAATAACTTTAACATGACAAGGGCCATTGTGGACAAAAAAGACACACATACTAAACAATGACTCAATTCAGAAACCAGAAATACCAGTGCTGAAAGACTTAATCGCTGCTGTCATATTATATGGCCCCAAAAGATCACAAATGACAGCAGAGATTTCTCATCAAGGGTGTGTAGTGTTACCTTTCAGGCTGCTCACCTGATAAAGTCACACCCAGATGAGGTCAGAAACAAGTTTCGCCAGCGGTTATGGGCAGTGACAAAGGCTGCCGGTGTCTGCGTTCGTCTGGCTGTCAGCCATTACATCCTCACAATTTCAAACCCAGAAGCGTCAATATGAAGAGCAAAAACTCAGTCTGAGACAAGGTGCTGCCAGACTGTTCGGATGGGAGGAGAAACCGCCTGTAAACTCATGACACCATGCGACACATACAAACTGCATTAACAAAGAAACTGAAATTCATTATCTGACACAGATTTACAATAAATTTGTCTCTTTAAAATCTTTGCTCTGTTTGATACTTTTTAGACATATTGTAATTTTTGAAAAGAAAAAAAAAAGAACTATTTGCCGGCCCCCCTTCAGTAATTCAATTTGTCCCCAGTGGCACTTAAAGAAGCTTCTTTAAAACAACAGATCAAATTATTCATTAACAGAAGGTCACTATGTATTTTTAAATCAGGATGATGTCAATTTCACATTAAATGCAATATAATTCCTTCAAATCATACCATACTGTTACCACTTCTTATGTTTGGGATATGCTTGGGTCTGATTTGCTGAAGTCTGTTTTTACACTGCTGTTGTATGGCAGCTGATAGATTAGTGTGTTGGTATTAGGGATGTCAACATCTACACGTGTAAACGGGTACACGGATAACAAATCATAACCGTTCAGAAAAATCAATAACCGTTTACACGTCATTTTTTCCTCTCCTCCTCCTCGTTCATTTCTCACCAATACTATTTTTAGGGGTGATAATGTTGCCTGAAAGCTTAAGATAATAACATTAACTAACTATACACTTAAATGTTCCCACTAATGCAGTTATCCGCATACATAATAGATGCACAGGTGGCAATGTTACGTTGATATAAAAAAAAAAAAAAACGCAGCCACAGCCAGTGTCGCGTCACTTCAAGTTGACTCGGGGCCGCATGGACAACAAGCAACAAGCGATGAACAAGCGGAGCACCGTGTGGCAGTTTTTCCAACAAACTGCCAGTGGAAATAGTGTTGAGTGCAGGCTATGTCAGGCAAAGCTGGCTTACAACAACAGCACGGGATCCATGCGAAACCACCTGCGATGGAAACACCCGAACAAGTTGGAGGGAGAGAGTGCTGCTGCCGGTGTGGACAGGCTAGCTGTTGCTGTTGCGTGTTGTTGTACATTATATTGTTGGTTGGTGTTCTGTCGGCATTTTCCGACCTGATTTTTTTTTTCTCTCGCCAATTTTAGTGAATAATTGTGAGAGTCCCCCTCTACTTTTTTAACTTTGTGGATATAGAGGTGAAGTTTTTTCCTCTCACTTCAGCTTACTTTGGCTTCTTTTTGAGTTGCTTTCTCTCGCCAATTCCAGATTACTTTCACCATGAGACGGATATTAAAATTCAGACGCAGCTCCCGTTGCAAGAGAGGGATGCAGTTTGCACTTTAAGTTTAAAAAAATATATTGTACAAAAGTGAGCAATAGTTAAAACAATGATTAAAAAAGAAGGTTAAACCTTTTCCAGCTTTCACTTGTACGTTTTCTTGTCTGTCAAAATTGATGATTTTATTTTCAACTCATTTTACTTTCTGTCATAAGTAGGTCTAAGCCTTAAATGGTGAGATGGATTGCCTACTTTTTAAGTTCTGTTCGCTGAATAAACGTATTTGTCCGATAACTAACTACTGGAATGGCTTTGATTTAATGAGATTAGGAGGTATTTGAATGGAGACAGAACCATCTAGTGGTTATATAGCGCAACTGCGATAGAAAAAGATCATAAATCGTGTAACCGGGTACACGTCGGTTAGAAGTCCCGTTTACACGTGTAGAAAAAATTGTAAACCTTGACACCCCTAGTTGGTATTAATAATATCACAGATATTATTCAAACCTGCGATAACTCATGACTGAGTATGCACTTAGTGCACAGACCTGGATACAGATAGCAGAGCAGGCACACACAGAAAGATGTACACATTTTGTCATAAGGACAACGTTCATGCTTACAGAAACACACAAACATTATGTTAAACACATTTAAATCCACTGTATTAAGTTTTAAGTTTAAGAGCTGCAGATTGAGAGGCTGTCACTTTAGAAATAACAGATTGACATAACAACCTAAATAGATAGCCCACATTAACTTGTGCATTCACAATGCATCATTTTCTGTCAGCTTTTGTTTTAACTGAAGCAATAGTGTTGCTTTGTGCTGTAATCATTTTTTAATATTCTTCAAAGGTAGAAGTAGGAGGCACGCGATCGATTATTATTATTCTCACTGTTTTTTTAGGTTTTCCATTAGGAATTAAATAATGAGTGAACGGATGATACAGGAACACCCCAGGGTGACTGCTGTTCACTGTTTGTCATCACTTGATAAATATCCACATACTGACCTTAATGACGACCTCTGTTTGTTAAAGTCCTCCATCTTGAGACGCAAGTTCCAGCTCAGCATTTTCTTCACTGAGAAAATATTGTCAGCATTAAACTTCAGTTTAGTTCCCGCTCTGCCACTGGTTGGAAACACGTAACAACCACCCTCCTCTCTGGGCTTCACCTAACAGGTGTGTGAAGCTCCTCTTTAACAAAACTTTCCCTTCCTTTAACTTTCAGTGCCGAGAGAAGCTGCTTAGAAAGATAATTCAGACTCACAGTGGTCATTCCTCTGCCTCTGAGTGGATTTGGACTCATTCAGACTCAGCTGGACACTTTTTGACATGTGCTGGGATTTAAATTTCCCAGGAAAACTACATCCGGGACACTGAGGTGTTTCAATTGCTGCACAAGGAGGGGGGACTAAAACTCTAGCCAATAAAACAATGAAAAATATTTTAAACATTCTTCCATTGGTGGCTTTAAATTTAAAGCTTGCTGCAACAGGAAGTAAACCACATTCAGGAAGTAAGGATACCTTTTCAAAATAAGCACATGGGTACCTTTCATAAAGAAATGCAGTGCAAAGAGCTTTAAAGAAGGGAATTGCACAACACAAAATAAGCATAAAAATTGGAAAATAAACACTGATTTACACTTTGAAAACTGAGCAAATTTACTTGATTTCTTTTAAAAACACAGGAAGTAGGAAATGAGCAACAAAACAGGAAATGCCAAAATAAATTAATAAATTAAAAAATGTTAAAAAAACAAATAAATAAATAACTGTAAGAAATTGGTGGGGTGGAAAAGTACAAGAATAATACCTGAAATTTGTGGGGAAAATAAATAAAAAAGGAAAAGAAATAAAATAATGATCTGGGGGAAAAAAAGGGAAAGGAAATTTCCTGGAAAAAGTACATAATTTTAAATTGTAATTATAAAGATTATAGATATAGTTTTGTAATTAATTTGTTGCTCATTTTAGGGCTATGCTCATTGCTCATATGCTCAGTTGTTTTTGGAAGGAATCAAACCAATTTACAGGTTTCAAAGAGTTAAGGCTCCAGTATGTTGAATTTAAATATATGAATTTAATGTATGAATATAATATGATCTGTAGGCTTTCTTTAGTGTATGGTCAGTGGAAAGTAAGAGTGGTCATTTTTTCCCCTTGGAAACAAAGAGGAAAGCACAAAATTTCAGCCTCACAATGGAGGTAATAAATCCAATTCAGTCTAAATAAACTTATCAATGTGACTAACAGGTCCACATAAGCACTCATTAATATGTTGCACTTCAGGATGGTAGCAGTGGGATACTAGTGAATATCTGGTACTTAATCTTTGCATTTCTATTTAACAAGACCATGTTTTGTAGCATTTTTGTAATTATATAACTACATTTTTTTAAAAAAAAACAAACAAATCTTTTTGTTTTATTCAGAGTTTTGTTTAATGCCCTTTACATGGCTGTACTCATCACAAGCAGCTGAATGCTGGAGCTGCACTGATGTTCTTCATCAGCTGTTTTTGAAGTTTGAGAGTAAAACGGCTGATTGAGGACAGTCTACCTAGTTGGAGATTAGGATTTAGAGTGTGATTGAAAAAAAAAGTGTAAAATACATTAATTTATTCATGTGATTTAAATTTCTGTTATAACTGGCACAGTGTCTGTTTTATGGGGGCAGATGTTGAGAGAATTACGACAACTCTTATCCCATGACTCTTTTCCTTGGCACTCTCTCCCAGTCCACCTGTGAGTTTGATGTTGTTGGTCAAACTTGCCACATGTTGCCAGATGCCACAACTGGCAGCCTTTTTTAACACAGTTCCTTCCTTTTTGCCATCTAGTCCACCAAATCATACATTTGCATGCACACTGGACACATTTATTTTCAACAATGTGATATGCACCTGAATAAGATCAACACCAAAGATAAACCCTGTCATCTTTAAATTGCATTAAAGGATGTGGGCCAGTGTAATTACAGATTTGACGTCATGATCCCACTCTGACTTTATAACTGATGTCCAGAGACAGCCTGTCAGACACAGACAGGTACTGTTGTCTGGTTCCAATCTTTTTACAGAGACTGTTTTCAATCAAATCTCCATCATCTGACAAATTCACAACTAGATGGGGAACATGCAGTGTCCTGCTGAGGACACAGCTCTCTGACCTCTGTTGTTCTGGACATCTGCCCTTTCCAAATTTCAACCCCAGTCTTCTTTTCGCTGAGATGCTGTCCATCAACTCTTCCTCTCACCTGAGGAACCACTACACAGCAGTGAAGTCCTCCCTGACCCCCAAGCAGCTGGAGGACTTCACCCAGGACCTGAGGACCACTTTTGACAGGGAGGTCAGGGTCACTCTCAGCGGTGTGGGGGTAGTGGCCCTGTCTCTGGCTGTGCTGTTTGACACTCTTGCTAGGCGGGCCAGGGGAGAGTGGAGAGAGAGAATTTCTGACAGCTCAAAGAGAAGATTTTGACCTGAAGGGTGATGCACTTAAAAAATCAGCAGTGTAGTTCATTGGTCAACTGTCCAAATACAGATGAAAAAATGCTTTAAAAAATAAAAGTAAAGTTAAAATTCATTACACTGTAGTTGTTGTCAAACTATCATTGCCCAACAAGTGGCCACTGAAACTAATTCTAAAGAATTGAAAAGAGGAATTGAGTAAAATCAAGACAATTGATATTTCAAGTGGAATATGGTTGGAATGAATCCATGTTATTAATATTACGGTAATACATATTACCATGCTGCAGTTAAACAGTGGATGGTGGTAAAATTTCTTAAGCTTACTCTCTCTAATGAGTTGACTTTTTTGATCAACTTAGTGCCCATGGCTTGAGGGATTGCAATTTCCTTTTGGCACACACACATGCATACACTAACAAACAGGAAAGAAAGTCCACAGTTAAACTCCAAATGTAGACTGTTACCTTGAGTTATAAATTTATTACGTGCAGTATTGTGGCACCTTGTTTGATTTTTCATGCACTGTGCTGCTAGACACTTGTTGTTGCTCACTCACTTTGCAAACTTATTCAGTGGCAGACATCAGTGGAGCAAGATTACAGATTTATTTCAGAAAATATTACCATATTGTTTGGAGGGCAATTTCTAACTGATACCAAACTGATACTACGTACATGTATTTCTATATCTAGACAAAGAGTATCAGTTAGAATTTGCTCTCAGAATACCTTTTCTATGTTTTGTTTGAATCTAAGTTATAGGGGAACCATTTTGGGGGCAGAAATTGACTGTACAGCCTTTGATTTTTAGACCATCTAAGTTTAAAGTTGGCTTGCAACAGCAACCCCCCAACCTCACCCCCCACCACACATGCGCACACACACATACACACACACACACACACAGACACACACACACACACACACACACACACACACACACACACAGTTTTATCCTCCGATTGTCCCTCTCTCTCATAACGTTCAAAAAAAAAAATCAATGTGCATGTCAGTGTGTTTTGGCAGGATGACTTCCAGATCAAACAGTGGTGCAAGACACAGTCATGTATCACAGTCATGTATCAAGTGAATAATTAATGACAGATTTTACATAATGCTCCCAACATGACTTTATTTGGGATTTCCAGGGACAGTTTTCCAAACACACAGACCAAGCAGTGCTGTGCAGTTTGAACTTTTTTACTACGATTTTTTAAGAGTCAAATTTCTGACAAATTTCAGATCAAAATGGGGAACATGCAGTGTCCTGCTGAGGACGCAGCCCACCTGGCCTCTGTTGCTCGAGACATCTGTCTTTTCCCAAACTACAACCCCAGTCCTCTTCTCCTCAACATGCTGTCCGTCAACTATTCTCTTCTCCTGAGGAACCACTACACAGCAGTGCAGTCCTCCCTCACCCCCAAGCAGCTGGAGGACTTCACCCTGGACCTGAAGACCACTTTTGGCAGGGAGGGCAGGGTCACTCTTGGTGGCGTGGGGGTAGTGGCCCTGTCTCTGGCTGTGCTGTTTGACACTCTTGCTAGGCGGGCCAGGGGAGAGTGGGTGCCAGACTCGGGGCCTATTCCAGGTTTATTTGTCCAAAACATGAGAGGGTACTACCCACCGCATGTCTACACAGTCAGCGAGTACCTGAGACTGGTACCCTACATTGCAAACAACCCCACCAGGATGAGAAAAGAGACAGGGAGGTAGGTACTGTAATATGTATTTACAGGTGGCTGTTGCTCCAACACATTCTCATTCCAAGTCGTCACATATTGCCACTATGCAGTGGACTTTCGCGTCGACATATTACACTCTAGGTGCAGTATCATACTGCGTCTGCTGTTTCCTGGGATGCTGCCTCCATGATCACAAGCACATGGCAACCAATGCTGGGACGTCAAAAATAATACATGCCACCACAGATGGTAAGGATTAGGTAAAGACAGCACATGGTAAGGTGTTGGAAATATACATCATGTTCAGATGGGAAGCGAACACCGGACTCCTGCATGAAACTCCAGGGTTTGTTGGACCCATACACTGCCCCTCCCATCTATTCTATACCCAGGTAGTAGGGAACGTTCCCACAACATTGGCTAACGTTATCTACAAGTTGCAACAATGTTTTAAAGAAAACATTTTAATCTAATGTTCCAAGAACGACGTGACAACTGCAAAATTCCGAGGATGTTTAGGTGATGTTAAGAGGTGACAGATCAAAGAATGTTCTTTTATAAGATGTTCCCACAATGTTACATGAGAACAAAGGAAGAACATTTTCAAAGCTACATTCAGAAAATGTTATTGAGGACTAAGATTACAGATCTTTTTTAGATTAAAATGTAATGTGATATATTAACAGTAAAAAAAATATCAAAGAATTTTTGTATGTTCATAGAGAATGTTGCCTGAACTTTTAGAAGAACATTCTGGGAACATAAAGATAACTTGCCAGTGAAAATGTAGCTAAAACATTACATTGGTTACATTGTACCCTTCTCAGAACATTTTTAGAACAAAAATTGCTAGCTGGGTAGGCATCCTAGCTTTCTTTATATTACATCATTACTAGTTACCAGTTTCAACCTGGCGTTGTCCTGCCCTGCACTCGACAGGTTCCGTCCGGCCACGTTGACAAGTGACGCCACCCATCTGTGTATCATGCAGACACAGTAGGTGCTGTCGGCCAGCATATAATAACACCGCGGCCAGTACTGTCCAGCCGCATTCTCACCTGATGCTGTCCAGCAGCATATCCATGCAGACATGAAAGGTGGCTTTTGGTGTCATGATCTCATGCAGATAGCACTGTCAAAGTGGTAGTATCTGACAACTTCGGAATCAAGACAGGCTGGTATTAATGGGGTGGCTTCGGCTCAGTAGAGCGGATTGTCTACTTATCAAAAGATCAATGCATTGATGCATTCCTGGCTCTTCCAGGCCACATTACCGATGTATCCTTGGATAAGATAACAAACCACAAATTGCCCATCGGTGTGTGATTGTGTACAAATGTTAAACTGAGTATCACGCACGGTTTACAGTAGCCCTGGCCACCAGTGTGTGAATGTGTGTGTGAACGGGTCAATGTGGCTCTGTAGTGTAAAAGCACTTTAAGTAGAATAGAAAGGCACGGTCCACGTCCATTTATTGATTTACATGTGTTCCATAAAATCAGTTTGTCAGTACTGAATGTATGTTCTCTGTGTCCGATTGTGCAGTTTTATTGTATTTTTTTTCACCAAGGTACCTCAAGCAACTGAAAACTGATGACCGATCTTTGGACAAATTGGGAGAAAACAAGACGTTACTGATGATGGAAGACACAACAGCACTCAATGTGAATCTGGGGAAATTTTTTGCAGGCTGCTTGAAGCTTCACCTCCACCGCATCAAAAACACTACAGCTAATAGGTACTTTAGCTCTGAAACAAGAGAAATTCGTATTGTCCTCAATCTTAATTGTGACCCAGAGACAGCTGACAATGATTTTTTGGCTAAATTGCAAAAATCTGTCATCCACACTCGAGAAGCTTTTGACAGATGCAAGCCCAAAAGCGGATATTCACCAAAATCATGGCTGGTTTATGTTGCAGGGCTTGAATTGATAGATGCCATGTTCCTACCCTTACATGCAGCTGGAGGTAGGAGTACTGATTCTTTGATTGCTGAAAGGGAAGATTTTGATCTGCACTCAGGAAATGGGTAGAGTAGCTCACTGTACAATTTTCCAATACAACTGAAAAGAAAAGTATTAGTAAAAGAGTACTAAAATTCAAGATCAGATACATGAAGTAGAACACGACTGGTGGAATACATAGAGCCAGATTAGCTATTGATAAAATGTGAATGGACATAATTCATGGATCACCAGGAGACATGACACAAAGGAGTCAGAATGTGATCAATCATATACGTAGTTTTAATGTTGTCAGATGAAGTTTTTTTCCCCAATTTGCTTGAAAATGCTTTTGAATCACATTTTGTGTTTGAACTTATGTTACTCTGCAAGTTTTCATGTTTCATATCTGTTTCATATACTGTATGGCTAACATGATATTAAATGTGTAAATAATTATATACTTTCATGAGTCATGGCTGTTCATAAAGTAAATAATAATGTAACTCTATTTTTGATTTCTATTTTTTTTATTTTAAAAATGTTTAAACATAATTCATTTAAATAAATCTGAACACTATCCAGAACTGTCATTATTATAATTATATACTTAAAATTATGTAACAGGTTTTTTTCTTGTTTTTTAATTGAGCTCTTTCTTAACGTATTTTTTTCTTCTTTTTTTCTTTCTTTCGTTTTATTCATTTATTTTTTGCTTATTTACAAGTAATTTTCTTGTGATGTTTTTACTAATTTCTTGCCAGTTTTGGGCCATTTCATTTTCTGGAACCGCTTGTCCTCGTAAGGGTCGCGGGGGGGCTGGAGCGAAAGGCGGGGTACACCCTGGACAGGTCGCCAGACTATCGCAGGGCCGACACATACAGACAAACAACCAGTCACACTCACAGTCACACCTAAGGGCAATTTAGAGTCACCAATCAACCTGCATGTCTTTGGACTGTGGGAAGAAGCCGGAGACCCCGGAGAGAACCCATGCAGACACGGGGAGAACATGCAAACTCTGCACAGAAGAGCCCCCGCCCGGACCGAACCCCGTTCCAAATTTGGGTCTCTCGAACCAGGGACCCTCTTGCTGTGAGGCAACAGTGCTAACCACAAAGCCACCGTGCCACCCCCAATTTTGGACCATTTCTTGTTAGGTCCCTCATTGCCTTCTTCCCGTGTTTTTGAAAGAGTTAACTTAAAAAGAAAAAACATATAGTCCACTTCTTTGATTTAATTTCATCTTAAGGTCTGTGGTGATTCAGGTACTCCAAAACAGTGCTTTGCTGGCTTTTGTGCTGCAGCTGCGTGCTGCCATCAGTCTGATTAGCTGCACCTCCGTGCTCAGCTCATAGGTTGTAGCAATTTTAAGACTGTTTGTGGGGCCCAAATATACAGAAATATTCAAATAAAATAGACAAAAAAATAACATGTTTATACTGAATGCAAAAAACTGCAATGTTTTTTGCAAATTGTTTTTTGCCCAAAACTGTATGGGTCCAGCATAGGCTTGTCTGAAAGGGGCGACTCAAAAATTTAGCCTTACTTATTTAGCTCCCTCCCTGAGAAGCTAGCATGACATGGATGGATTGACTGGATTCCTCAGGTCAAGATACCAGTACAGTATCATCAGCTTTAAAACTCAGCCCGGTGCAACCTGTTAACAAAAGGAAAGTTGGGCGATGATTAACATGATAAAAAAAAAACATGATTACAAATTATGTATGGACCCTAATTGCATCACAATTAACTTGTTAATGCTGACATCCCTAAAAAATATACTCATAATAAACCCATGGGCTTAGCTTCATCACAGCCATGAATGTCATTTGCCTATGAAGCAAAAAAAAAAAACAACAACAAAAAAACCCTTTTTTTTTTGGCTATAGAATATCTATGGATCTAATATCTAAGATCTATGGGCCCATGAGGGTTGCGCACTAGACTTACAGTGGCATCCAAGAGTGCCTGAGCAGGTTACTTCCACTCGCAGAGTGACTAACTTCCAGTTTAGCACTTTGCTAACTTGAATGGCTGTCTAAACAATGTAATTGTGCAGCTCTTATTGTGCGCTCCAGTTGAACTGGGAAGTAGCAATATCTGAGTTCCTAGTGGGAATTTACAACTGAAACGCCCATGAGGTTGGACCTCCCATTTGGAAACTCGGAGAAACCTCACCAACCCTGAAATCAACATTCATCATGGCTGCTCAGCATGTGAACAGTGATAAACACTCTGATAATACAACATTTTGAGCCCCACTGTATTATTTGTATCACATTAATTCAGCTGTACACATGGTACTGGTCATCTTCTATTGTTAGACATGTTATTACGATGTTAAAAATATTGTTGTTATTTTAACTGGTATTGTTAACAATGGCTAACCCTGGTTTTATTTGCTAACAATGACTTACCCGTGGTGATTTTAATGCGAACATCCAGGGCATTCCCACTTGTGCTGCTAGAACATGGTCAATGTCACTCCCACTTCCAACCTCCAACTTCTGATTTAATTGGAACGAACCCCAAAACTTTCCAAATGTTACAGAACTGGATGACTTAAATCTAGATAATGGCATGAGTCTTTCTGGGCCTGTGGGCATCATGTGACGGACCCAGACAGTGTAATTCCACTCTTGGCCACTATGTAAGATTTGGTTCAGAGTAGGGTTGCAAATTGTAAATACTTTCCATAATTGGTAATCAGTAAAAATTAATTATTGATTAATTATTATTGAAAAAAACATAAAAACTTTGCTTATTTCAAACAACACCAAATGCGTATTATCCTCAGTCAAAGCTCACAGCAACATATTGCATATATTTTGACAGCATTTAGCCTATCAATTAAATGATTAAATTTCACATATTTGTTTAAATTCGTAATTATTATCACTTCCTTCCACAGTTGCCAAGAAAGAAAGACGGTTGGGTCAACTTACTCACTGGCTCATGTTACCCCTCTCTCCCCTATCCAGTTCTCTCTATAAATCCGTGCTCTGTACGTAGATATAAAAGCTCAATCTAAGGTAATAAAAACACAACCATTGCATGGTGATCATAAACAAATGAAAACATAGTTGTGAATATTAAGTAGCATTTCTGCCAATAGATTTTCCGAAATTCTACATGCTGGGTCTTTAAGAATCTAAATATGCAGAAAGTCCAAGTGGATTCAAATGTATTCTTAATCTGTTTAAAACTTTCACATTTTAAAAATGACAGTAGATTAATAGAGTAAACTGCATTTCTAAAACATTAGTTTTTATTAAATTTAAATTTTGATAATGCTGCTGATTGTGTGACTCCCTGGAGGATAAACTTGGACAACCCTTCACTGAATGATACACGCACGCATGCACACACACACACACACACACACACACACACAGCGAGCGAAAGGACAGTTTTCAGTTGCCTCAGCCAGCTATAAACGGGCGCAGCTTTGTCAATGAGCGTATATCTTGTGAGAGGATTAATGCAGCCGAAAGGTGGAGGAAAAATATTGAAGGTTTGTAGCGGACGGGAGAATAATCCTTTGAGCTCCTGGGGAGACAGACAGAGAGGGAGGAAAATGTCGAACTCTTTGCTATCGGATTTGGCGCATTTTTGTGAAGAACTGATGGGCTGAAGGACATTTCCCCAATAAAGGGACGTTTGACTTCAAAAGTGTTTAATGGCATTATTTGAGACACAGCTACAAAGCCTCAGGGAACAGAAATGGTGCACAAACTTCTGCTGCCCATTGGTAAGTTCACAGCTGTTATCATCTTTGATCATGTAGAATGTTTGTGGAGGTATCAAATTACATGCTTTCAAGAAAAAAAAGAATATTAGCCCTAAATTTAACCTTTGAAACCAGCAATTTGGCTTGATGTCCTTAAAAAACATTGGGGAGAAAGCAATGAGCACCTATCAAGAAATGGCACAAAAACTAGCAAGACATTTAAAAAAGTTAGAAGAAATAAAGAGAAAAGAAAGAAAGAAAAGTTTTTCTTTTCAGTCAAGAAAATTACCTTAAGAAATTGCAAAAAGAAGATTTTTTTTCTTCCTGTAACATAATTTTAAATATAGAATTTAAAAGATTTATAAAAATAGTTTACTAAACCTTTTTGGATAATATCTAAAAATGTTCCCACGAGTCATTCAAGTCATTTTCTTCTCATTTTTTTCTTTTTTGCACATTTCTTGTCAAGTTGCTCATTGCCTTTTTTCCATGTTTTCAAAAGAAATCAAACCAATTTTCTAAAGCTCCATAGATTTATATGCTTATGAAAATTGTTTCAATGCAGTACAACAAAATTTATATCCATTCAGGTTCTAAAAGGTAAATAATTATATAGTCACATAGTGTGTCAATGGTCTGCTTTTAACATCTGGTGCAAATAGCTGTTCAACAATTTTATTTCTTGTACTTTTTTTCTGTTCTATCACCCCTCTTCAGTATTTAAACATTTGAACCCTGAGCAAATTGGTTTGATGTCTTTCAAAAATGGAAAAAAAAAGCAATGATCAACTTGACAATACATTTTTCCAAAATTGCGAGGAGGTAGGAGATTTAGAAAACTATTTAAAAAAAAAAAAACAACCTAGGGAAAATATCCAGAGAACTATTTATCATAATTATATATTTACATAAATTTTACAGCATTATTCTAATTCTTAAGCAGTTTTTTTAGGTCAAATCCTTGTTTTATTTGTTGTTGTTTTACTTGGTTTTTCACTTGTTTTTTGTTTCTTTGTGTGATGTTTTTTTATTTTTTTGGGGGGGCTAATTTTCAGGTAATTTTTTTGTACTTTTTACAATTTATTGCTAGTTTTGGGTCATTTCTTCTTTCTTCTTCCCATGTTTTTGAAAGAAATTAGGCATTTGCCCGGGTTTTAAAGGGTTAAAGACTATATTTTTAAGAGGTTTAGATTTCTGATAAATTGAAAAAAAGAAAGAAAAACCATCTTTAATCTCTTCTCCTCTCAGCTTTAGCAAGCCTCGTCCCACCTGTGCTGTCAGGTACCAAAATAAAAGCTCAAGGTATTGTATCACATCCTCACTGTTCATTCTTCACCATTTTGCATTTTAGGACTTACAGTATTATCTGTAAGTGTGGAGGAAGTATTTTGTTCCTTCTCTTTAGTTAAAATACCACACTTGGAAAATACTTTGTTCTGTTAAGTCCTGCATTGAATATGTTATTTTGGTAAAAGTTTAATCAAGAACATGTACTTCAAGGAAAATATCAATGATAATGGCGAAAAAAAATAAAAAATAATGGCAATGCTCTTCCACAAGGATTAAAGTGGACTGAAATATCGATAATAGCAAATATAAAATAGCAGCTATCAAACAAGGATAAAAGCCAATAAAATAACTTATAAAAGCAAGATAAGTTAAAAGTCAGAAAGCTATGACACCGCAAAAAAATAGCAGGTACATGATAAAAGAATAAAATAATAAAATCACAATAACTGCACACCAAGACTCGCTAGAACTGTTAAAGTGCCAAAATTGAGCGGGTTGCTTAGCAAGTAGAGCTATGGAAGTTGGGAAGAAGGAGAGCTTGTAGCAGTTACTTAAAATTTAAACTTAAAGTATTACTTAATGATTCTGCAGAAAACACTAAATAATATTCACAAATTAAAGAACCAATGAATTTTCTGTCATTCACCTTGTTGATTAATTGACTAATCATTTCAGTTGTACATGTATTAACTGTTGGGTAGTGTAATCTAGGCCTATATAAAAATCATTTTATAAACTCATCTTATGCTTTTTATGCAAAAATTTTACTTTGTAAAATAACTACAACTTTCAGATAAATTTAGTAAAGTAGAAAAGTACAATGTTCTCTGAAACATAGTGGAATAGAGGTATAAAGTGGCATGAAAAGCATGAGTCAAGTAGAGTGGTAGTTCAGACTACGGAGTGTATAGTCTTGATCAAGCTAATTTGAAAAATTGCTTTTATGTGTAAAAAAATAAAATGCAGTTTATACAATCTTTGCACATACTCTCAACTGCATTTTGAGACTTTTAAAGGTAAGAAATGCTAAAAACAAACAGCTCTCCAACTGAACATCTGACTGTACAATGTCTGCCTGTGTTTCCAGTGAAGAACAACTCAGGTGTGACACCAGCTGGGCAGTGTGGGACCTGGGTAAAGGAGCCTGATGGAGGGTTTTTCACCTCCCCTAATTACCCTGAGAAATACCCGCCTGAGAGGGAATGTATCTACATTATAGAAGGTGCGGGCTCTCCATCCTTTCTTTTAGCCTTTTCCTCACTTTCCACTCTTCCTGCTTTTATCTCACCTGTTCTCAACCTCTCCTCCTGCTCCAGCCTCCCCTCGACAGTGCATCGACTTGTTCTTCGATGAAAAGTATTCCATTGAGCCGTCCTGGGAGTGTAAGTTCGACCACATCGAGGTCCGCGATGGACCCTTTGGTTTCTCGCCCATCATTGGTCGCTTCTGTGGGCAGGAAAGCCCAGCGTATGTCCGCTCAAGTGGGAGGTACCTGTACATCAAGTTTGTGGCTGATGGTGAACTGGAGGCCATCGGTTTCTCTGCCCGGTATAACTTCACACAAGGTGAGTGATGGGTGATAAGGTAAACAGTTTAATAGGCCATTAATGCTACAAAGGACTCTACCGGAAACGCATCCTCATATATATTAAATTGGTAAATACACAGTTGCTCGGTGGAGCTGAATTGCACTGTGCCAAAAGATTTACCTTTATTGCTTTCTCTTTTTTGCTGCGGTGGCACTCATGCTGTTTCGTCCCTAGACTGCATGAAAATAATGGATGCAGTCATCATGACATCACCCATTGATTTGTGGACTGTTTTGAAGCCTCAATTTGGCATTTTGGCCAATTTGTTTAAATCACATATCGTGTGCTAATAAAATCTAAATAAATAAATAACAGCATAAAATAACTCAACAAAAAGTTAAGGGTAAATTCTTAATATCCCTTATGTGGCAATAACATGCTTAAATAGAAATGATATTGTATTCCAAGTCTTGGTCAACATAGTGTGCACTGATCCTTTCAAATTACTGCAGTTATTAAAGATGTGTGTAAGCACATGTTGTTAAATTAATTCTCTCCTGCCACCAATGATTAGTGGAATTAGACAGGAGATTAGCATTTGGCAGGGGAGACTCATTAAACTTGATGTAAACAGAAAAAAGCTCGTTCTGATCTGCCAATAATTAAATGTATCAACTTAAAGGGGCCCGCGACCCTTACGAGGACAAGCAGTTATAGGAAATGACAGAAACTTAAAGGGGTACTTCACGCTTTTAGGATAAATGCATTAGTATGCTCAGTAAGTTGTTAACTCTGGAGAGTAAGGTAACCATACTGTAAAATTTTGTGAAATGATAGAAAAAAAGTCTGATATTTGCAGAAAAATAGCATCAAACCTCATATGCACAGGAAAACAACATCAGCCCCTGCAGCAATATCAAAACTTGAGTGTGTGGGAGGGACTCACAAACTGTAGGCTAAAACTGGAACATCCCGTGCGGATAAAAAGATAATGTACATGATGCTCTATCATGTCAAGAAAGAAAGAAAGAAAAAAAGAAAGAGGGGTGGTTGGGTGGACAGAGGGATGCAGATTAATCTTTGCCCCCCGTCAGTGTAGGTGGCCTATAAAATCTGCCGTTAATGAAGCCTCTGCCTCGGACTCCCTTAAGCTGCTACTGCGGCTCAGCACTGACAAGCTGTATTCCCCTGAAGACAAGCTTTCATTAACTTTGTGTGTGTGTGTGTGTGTGTGTGTGTGTGTGCGTGCGCGTGTGTATTGAATAAATGCTGCCCTCCTCTTCCCTCGTCAGCTGCAGCTGGTGTGCCTGCACTACAAATGGAAATGAGAATACTTTCCCAGCAGCATGCCACCAGACCAGTATTAAAGTTGCACGATGTAACTTTTTGACCTCATATGCACAATTAAAAACTACACTACCACTAGCCTTTAAATTGAAGGATTCCTGGGTTTCTCTGCGGTATTGATCTGGTGTATATCACAATGTGGCACTGGGAAATACATGTGTCAGTTGTGCATGCAAATATGTGTTTCAATTGGACTGTATGACTGGCCGAATGGGGCACAAACTGAGAGGGAGAAACTGTGTAAAAGGGGTAGCCAGTTTGGCATGTGGCAGGCGACAATGTCAAACTCGCAGCAGGGTGGTGGACTAGGAGAGAGTGCCAAGGAAAGGAGTCGGAAGGCTTAGAGTTGTAGTAATACTCCAAACATCACTCCCTGCCAGCCAGACGTAGCGCCAGCTGGTACGATAGAGGAACAACAATTTATCAGAAATGCAAAATGAAATGGAAAAATTATCGTATTTTCCACTTTTTTTGCCACAGTCACTCCTATAGAAACTGATAACAGAGACTGACCTATCAGTATAGACACGTAGATATCACATTCCCAGTGTGACGCCTGTCTGCACAGCTGCATTATTGTAGAGGTCAAACTCTACTAATAAAGAATTACATGTGTCATGAGAGATGCAGATTTCACTTCAGAATCGACTGTTACTCGCTTAATGAACTGATTTTCATGAAATTTGTTTTTGTTTTAAACCTCATAAAGTGAACATGATAGTATTTACTTGTTTGAATTAATTTCAGCTACTGGAGGCAATCTGATCAGCTTTATGACAAAACGGTAATCTTCTGAATAGCTGCAAGACTGGGACATGCAGGCTCTTACTTATGAATAAGTGACATTTCTGACATCCCGCGCTGGTGACATAATCAAGTTTCCTACCCATACACACATCCGACCAATCATGAGCAGCTTCATTGAAGGCGAGCACACCGATTGGCACTCACAGTTGTCAATCATTACGTCAAATCCCCTTTTTATTAAATCAAATAAATAATTAAAACCAAACTTATTGCTTTTTCACTTAAATGACAGAAAGCACCTTTAAAGAATTTTTTTGGCGTGTACTGTGAGGTTTTAGTTTGCCCCACATCCCGTTTGCTGACATGGAGGGGGTGGGGTTTATGACCTATACTGCAGCCAGCCATCCGGGGGTATGTGTCACAACCTCTAAAAGATCACCAAGAGACCCAGCGGGGGAGCCAACATGGTGTCTATGGCACATTGGTTTGGTTTTTGGCCTTGCATCGTTATTGACCAGGTTTAGCCTGACAGTTCTCATGAGCAACATTTTTAGGTGCTGTTTTCAGTGACTGTTGAACTTATTGTATATGGACACAAACATTACAGCAAATGAATGTTAATGTTGTTTGTAAATGCTGGACTTGTCTGTAAGAAACTGCTAACAAATTAGCCATATAAAGGCATTATGTAACTTTTTGTTTACAGCTTGTTTTGTTGTTTTGCTTTTTAGAAGGTAGATTTATTGTTCATTTTTTAAACAAAGTTTAAGAAAAGAAAGTATAATTATCCTTGATCCTGCTACTTCTTTGGAGTTGAAGGTTGAGTTGATTAAAATCAGCATCTACTATGAAGATTCAGTCCGGTTGCTTGGTGATATTGCTGCTGATGGCATCGTTCAATTCCTGCAGTACATTTTTTTCCCTTAGTAACAGTTTGTGAGTCATGGGGTGGATAACTGATCTGTCAGGGCTGATCAAATTTATGGATGAGAGGAGCAGCTGCTGCGAGTGAATGCAGAATGACGGAAAGTTTCGCTTGCAATGCATGTAACATTTTGCTGCTCCATCTGTGCCCAGAGTACATTCTGTGCTCCGAGGGTGTGGTGCAATGCACAAAGGTGTATGTATTTCAACAATCCTCCTAATAAAAAGACGCAGCTCCAAAAAAATCTAAATTTCTATTTAAATCTATTTGTGGCTGTGGATATTTTAATTTACATTCATGTATATGTACGTCTGTGTGTTGTATTAATCTTTTTTCGTTGATTGAACAAAGATAAATACAATGTCAGTGTTCTTGTTTGTACCATAAACCTTTAAGCTGAATAACAGTAGCAGAGGATTTACTTAAACCATCCTATATGTTGCTTTCATCTCATCTTACTTTTTTTTCATATTGGGTATAAAACCACTGGGAACACACACACACACACACACACACACACATAGGAATGAATGTGAATAATCTGGACAACCCTGAAGCAGAGGCACAGTTAAGAAACATGAGAGGATTATTAAGAGTCCTTGTTGATTTGAGCCTCCGTGGAGTCCATCACCTGCTCTCCTTACATCATAGCTACTGACCAGTTTATTGCATTATGAATGACAAAAATTTTTTAAATTAGGGATATTATGGTTTTTTAAATTAACTCACTCTCCAGTCCACCCCATGTCTTTTAAAACACCTTTTTTAACCTGTACTTGATTTAGGGACAGTTGTGTATGCTGTATTATTTAGTATATTATTTAAGTCTCTCTCATATATTGTCAAACTGGTTGCTTTGGTAGAATTTAGAAAACAAAAAAGTAACATTTTTATCACAAGGTTGCCACTGCTGTTGGGGCCTAATCTGTCTCGAACTAAGCCGGTACATCAGGATTAATAATCCACCTAGCAAGTAGATTCATCAGCACAAAGGTTTAGAACACAATTTCTCTTCCCTTTCTAATGTGAAGTGTGTGTTTTTCTTTTTTGATGAAGGGCATAAGGGTTTCAGGGGAGTTTAAATGAGGGCGGAGGCAATGTGCCCGGACACAAATGATGTAAGCCTTGGCCAGCTGTGTTTTTATTTTGTTTTGCAATATGTTTTGATATTATCATTTTCATTCTGCATTTTAGTCTTTGTCCTAGATTGTTTTCTCTATCCCCAGACCAAATTTGTTGCAGTATTTGTATTTGTATTTTAAAATCTGGGGCACAGATAGCTGGCAGCAAATTGAACGGATGTATTGTATAGTATCTTCTTCTCAAGCTGGTGTGCTTGTGCTTGTACTAGATGGTACATGGAAAGAGAAAAGTGGAGAAAATGTGTCAGATATGTGCATTTCTGTTCCACCTCCAACTCACTGGCCCTGCTGCTCAAAGTTTTTATGCCTTCGTGGCAACAATGGCTGATGCTAGAGGCATTATATATTTGGGGTGTCAGTCCCATTCTTTTAAACACAATATCTTAAGAATACCTTCAGGGAATCTTGTCAGTTGTGGCACAAATGTCCACTTGGACTCAATTATGAATTGATTTGGTGGTCATACATCAAAGGTCAAGGCCACTGTGTTTTCCTCTGCCTCATTCTTGTGAATGCCATACCTCAAAAACAGCTTGAGGGAATTTTTTCAGATTTGGCACAAACGTTCACTTGGACTCAACAATGAAGTGATGAGATTTTGAAAGTCAAAAGTTAAAGTCACTGTGACCTTGTGTCCGTCTCATTATCGTAAATATGATTTCTCAAAATTCCTCTTGAAGTAATTTCTTTAAATTTAGCACAAGCGTCCACTTGAGCCAAACTTGTGTTTTTGGCCCCTGTTTATGGAAAGGTTTGAGTAAGTGTTCCAGATATTTGTTTCTAAAATTGTTATGTTCTGTTTCTAGATCCAGAGTTCCAAGGGCTTGGGGAACTGCCAGCTCTGCCATGTGAGTATTCAACTTGTGTTATTATGCCACAACAATTTTGCAGGTCAGCAGCTTTGATTCCTGCTGACCGCTAATGGTAAATAACGGTTTCATACAACTACCTATACATTTTATGTGTCTGACTTCTCATTTTCGCTGAATGGATAATTTTGTCAAATATCTTTCTACAATTTCACATTAAGATTTTAGGGTCTGAAAACTTGCATTACCTTAACTTAAAAATTTTGTTATCCACAGTTTGTGAGTTTGAGCTGAGCGGGCCAGAAGGCTTTGTGGAGTCCACCCAGATAAGTGGAGAGGGCCGGGCGCTGGCGACTGAAGCTGTAGACTGCAGGTGGTACATCAAGGCTCCACCAAGAAGTAGGGTCTGTATATGTCGCCAGTCTTGTTATGTGTTGGCAGTGGTGCTTTTTGTCAGTTGTGGTTGGCACTTATTTATTTTTTAAATGACTTTGACTTTAAGGGGGTTGGAAAGGTTTGGACCAAATCTTACTACCATATCCAAGCAACACATCCTTTTTTAAAAGAACTCTAACAATTGATTAAAAGTCATTTTGTCCTTCTTTACATTACAACGCTTAAAGCTACAGTTGGTAACTTTCATGAAAATAATTCTGTGTCTAATTGAAAACTGTCAACATATTCTAAAATTAGAACGTGAGACAGATAGTCTGTGAAAAAAATGATGTCCTTCTCCTCTTTCTACCATCTCTAATGAAATTTGTTAGAACTGATTGCAACACAACAAAAACGGCCAATCAGGCAGCGCTTATTTGTAGGATATTGCATGTACCATTGTTGAAAATATGTTTCTGATTGTACCCATATATTATAAATAACAAATCAGAGGTATTTCCTACCTTTTATGAATCCCTTATTTTAAGGCAGTAGGCTGACACTATACCTGTATCTCATGTTATGTACAGTACCTACATTTTTACAATCTCCAACTTAAAAATGACTGAGTTCCATAAATGTTACGATTACCCATTCAGTTTTACCACTTTTAAAAGTTCTCTTTTTCATCTACTGGCAATGCTTATGTTAGCTAAAATGCTTAAGTGTTGGAATGAGACAAGAAGCTTTATGATTGAAACCAAGATAATTATGTTGCCACTGTGTAAAAATCGATGTAAAAAAATGTGGCATATTCTTTTCAAAAGAATTGGAAGAAAAATTTCCCTTTCTGCCTTTTATGTACAGATCTACATGCGTTTTCTCGAGTACGAGATGCACAACTCGAATGAGTGCAAGCGTAACTTTGTTGCCATCTATGACGGCAACAGTTCAGTCGAGCACCTGAAGAATAAGTTCTGCTCCACGGTGGCCAACGATGTCATGCTGGTGTCCTCTGTTGGTGTGGTGAGACTGTGGGCGGATGAGGGAAGCAGGAGGAGCAAATTTAAGATCCTTTTCACAACCTTCCATGAACGTGAGTCAGTCTCCATTTTTCTGCAAGCTTTCTTTTGAAGATACTAGCCTCTTCACAGTTAGTGTGGAATTTTGGTTACTTCTCTATAATATGTACAGATCAAATGTACTTTAGTAGACCACTGCTTTTCATGGCACTATCAGGTAGACAATACAACGATATCTTGGTTAAAAAAAACACACAAAAAAACTACTTCATGTGGCATTATCCTAGCTGTAAATGCTGAAATGTCTCAGTAACAAAGCAAGCACTTTTTCAGGCGCTATCACAGCAGGAAACATAGCAAAATTTGCATCAGGTATGAAAACTGTACCAAATCACTGAACTGAACTGCTATTTAATGCAAGTAGCAGTCAGTGAGCAGCGTTGCAGAGGCATTTCTCATCAAAAATGTTGAGATCAAAGCATTTATTTATTAATCAAACTATTTCAAAATGTATCAAATTATACTTTAATGCTGCACTAATCAATATTCTATATTTAGACCGAATCAAATGACTAACTGCAATGTGAAAAAGCACAGCAACAAGTGGCAGATGGACCAAGTTAGCAATTAGCTTATGAACATAAGGGAACATTTAGCTGCTAATATGGCATTATTTATTATTTCTCACAGGAGATTATGGATACCAAACAAGAGTTAAAAGGGAACATTAACTAAATTAAGAATTTCAATATGTTATTTCCGTGACCAAGGAAAGTTTAATTAGTATTTGGGGACATGAGCTACTGTCTCTCAAAGCCAGAAACCAGAGAAGGAAGTCTTAAAATTATGTCATCAAGTATAAAGTCTGGAGCTGCTCCATAGACAAATCTTTTTTTTGTTTTATATATATCCAAATTCACTTTATCTGTTGTAGTTATTACAGTTGTGAAACAGAAAGTGTGCCCATGTATTCATCATGTTCCTCTGGCTGCTCTCAGTGTCATCTTTCACCATTATCTGTCTATGAGCAGCTTTAGAATTTATACCTTTTGGCATCCCAAATTTGAGTTTTAGCACTCCAGTTTGGGGATTTAGAAAAGAGTTCATTTTTAGTGATATTTTGGACTGTCTTAGACCACAGGACTAACATGTATGAATTTTGAAAATGGATAAAGTTTTCTTTTAAAAGCAAAGTGGACACTGGACCTAGATTCTTTACGTGGCCAGAAACCACTACTCCAAATGAAGGTGGCTCAGCTTTTGCTCAATGTATTAATAGGCATAAGTTCACTTACGTGTTTGCCGTAATAATTTCGTAAGGTGATAATATGTCAGTGTTGTGCTTTCAGCTGGTTGCTCTGCCTCCAAGTGGCAAAGCAAAAAATAAATGCCCCAAAAAACTATGATTAGAAAACCTTACATTGGCGCCATCTGGTGATGATTAACATTACAGTACAGTGTGGTAAATAATAAAAAATTCTTAACACTGCATAAAGGTGAAATATTACATACTTTTAGAGAAAATCATATTAAAATTGACTTCAATGTAGTCAACTGTGTATGACTCCTTTTCATTATTGTTTTTCAGCTCCGTGTGATGGAGGGACTTTCTTTTGCCACAGCAACATGTGCATCAACCACACCCTGGTCTGCAACGGTATCCAGAACTGTGTTTACCCATGGGATGAGAATCACTGCAAAGGTACCCTGCATGAAACAGAGGCAGACAAGCAGCTAAATTGGCTAAGTTGGCTAATGCTGAACAGAAACTCATTCTTCTCCATGTTTCCTCTCTAACTAGAGAAGAGGAAAGCCAGTATCCTGGACACGCTGGATAACACTAACCTCACTATCATCGGAGTGACCTGTGGCCTGGTTGTCATCCTGCTTGTTATCTCTGTCATCATCCAGGTCAAACAGCCTCGCAAGAAATACATCATCCGCAGGTGAAATTTCATTCATTTCTTACCCAATGCATTCTCCCCCCTTTATACCTACATACATACAAAGATCATGTTCCCACCCTCTAATAATGTCCCTAAAGGTGGATGGACAGTGGAATGGCTTGTATATGACTGTTAGCGGTCATAGTTTTAAACACCTGGTTAATATTAATATATAATCCAATTCAGTTTAACTAAATCTATGTGGTTGGGTTTAGGCAACAATCCACTGTTTGTAGGTTTAGAAAAACTTTCATGGCTTTGGTGACAAATCCCATGAGCTGTATGTGACATATGTCACGTGATGTATGCGACATATGTCATGTGAGATATGTCACACTATGTTACATTAGATTAGTAAGAAATGGACTTATTTAACTTCATTACATTGTTTAAATACCTTAGTGTCTCCAAATGAATGCAAATGCTGCTTTGTGTCTGCTGGATCAATAAATAGACGTCTTTTTGCTTAAAAAGTTTAGGTAGTGTTTTTGTTGATGTTCAATGTTGTGTTTTCAACTTGTTCTTCTGCCCCCAAGTGGCCAAAACATAAATATAAAGCCGCTTTGTAAAAAAAAAAAAAAAATCTGAACAAGGGCTTAACATCAATCTACTGGTACCAGTGTAACCACTTCATTTTGGCTAAAATGCAGCGTGTTGCAGCTTAGCTATTGGGTACATGATTTAGTAGAAATGGTATCATTATAAAATGCAGTTTCAAGTTGTAAATATTTTGATGAATGTCAAAAAACAAAAATCATTTGTCTTTTTTTTTAAGGGCAGAAGGAAATTCACTTATTTTTGTGTATAAGAGCACAGATCACATGCCTGCAGGTTCAGAGTGCATACTTAGACAATTATACACACGTCAGTGACAGCACACCTAAACTCAAAGTTGACTGAGGTTGAAAATCAGTTTAACAGAAACTGTCAACCTTTTTGTGCTAACTATCTGTATCATATGTGTTTGTGTTTGTCTTTTTTCCTCTGTTTAACACACAGAGACGACTTTGACCCTGCTCTCCTCCATCCTGGTTTCGAGCCTCCTCACTACGAGCTTTGCACTCTGCGCCGTGCCCCCTCTGGCGACCTGACTGATGCCGCCCTCGCCGAGGACTTTGAAAAGTTCCACAATCTCCGCCGCTCCTCCTCCAAATGCATCCGTGACCATCACTGTGGCTCTTTTCCGGGGAGCGTGCACGGCAGTGTCCACGGAAGCCGCAGCAACTTGAGCATGAGGGACGCTACCATAGCGGCTGACGGGGGGGCTCTTGTGCCCCCGCCGCTCCCGCCTGTCATGGTGAGCCAGCAGTCGCCACACCTCTCCCATCACACCACACCAGCAGGTCGGAGGAGCATCCTGGTGATGAAGCATAGCTACTCTCAGGATGGGGCAGAGGGGTACAGGGCGGAGGAGGATGATGATTTGATGACAGACGATGGTCCCACCACCAGCCAGCACTACATGCATCACCATCAGATGCACCATGGCATGCCAGGGCTGGACCACACTGTCCACCGTACACTGTCTAATGACTTCTGACTATTGTAAGGTGACATTAAGAAGGAAGTGGTGAATATATATCATCACTTGAAGTCTTTATCTGGTTATGTTAAAAATCATGAAATTTAAACTCCTTTGTAAATTAGATTTCAGTTTAACTTTATAGGAATTAAATATCCAGCATGAAGGATTTATGAGGATATGTTGGCAGAAATAGAATAAAATGTAATACGTATGTCTTCTTCAGTGCTTAATCACCTGAAAATAAGAACTGTGGTGTTTTCGTTACCTTACGATGAGCTGTTCATATGTAAAAGGGGAGTGGGTTTTTGTCCACATAATCTGTCATGTTGCACCGCCATGTTTCTAGAGTAGCCCAAAATGGACAAACCAAACACTGATTTCAGATAGGCTAGGGCCCTTCATGTTTTTGTGTTTTCACGTCAGCCACTGTGGTTAGCAGCTCCTCCCTGACCAGTGTCGGAAAAAACACTGATTTTTATAAAATGTGAAACCGTTATTTTCAGTGCTTTTACCCGTTTTATTCACCTGTTCCATTTGTTTTTAAGAGGAAGAGACCTCTGTGGATAATTTGGCTCACTTAAAAAAAAATCCTGAACGTATGGATCAGAAATAAGGAGAGCAAACATTAACTTATCAGAGCAAATAAGTGAGCTCACATTAGCAAATGCTGGGCTAGCTGGGCTTTTTTCACCCTTTTTTGTTCCTTATTTGGCTTTTCCAGCTCTAAAATGAAATGTTTTATGACTTCATCCTATTTGAGATTATTTTATGGATGAATGTTGTAGTGTTTCCTTTATGTTTGGACATTATTACGCCACCAAAGTGTTAGACTGTTCCCTGTCTTTCAACAAACAAGATGTTTTGTGTTGAACACAGGTCCAGGAAAAGGCATTTAAACAAATAATATCAATGACAAGGATATGATGGAAATCTGGGGTCTTCCCATGTGTTTTTTTTTTCAAGAAATAAAGCCAATTTGCTCAGGTTTCAAATGGTTAGGTCTAGTCAATAGTTCAAATTCAACTAAATTAATCTGAGAATATGCAGAGAATGGTCACATATACTCTGTAAATAAACAAAACAGCTGAATTCTTGAATCTAAACTAATTAGCTGGTGAAATGTAAATAATAATGATAATAATAATAATAATAATAATAATAATAATAATAATAATAATAAAAATAAAAAAATAAAACATGACCAAATATTGTTTTGCAAATACACTATGATACCTAGTAGGCTTGAAATTTATATTTTTTGTTTCTGTGTAAAAATGCATATATTATGAGATCAAATCTGTTGTTTGTTTGGGGGGATTTATTGAGGTTTATTTGTGTGCATCAATTTATTTTCAATTCGGTTCATCCCATTTTTTTCTGTCTGATTTATTTATATTGATTATTCGACTGACTATTTATTTCATTAAAATTCTTTTTTCCTTTACTCCATGGCATTGTCATTTAATGTGTGTGTGTGTGTGTGTGTGTGTGTGTGTGTGTGTGTGTGTGTGTGTATTTATTTGTACCTTTTAAAACTCTTTTAAACACCTTGAGGGAGATTAGTTTTCTTGTGCTGCCTTCAGATGCCTCTCACAAGCATTCAAACATGAGAAATTGGTTTCATATCTTTAAAAAAGATGGAAAAAAGGCAACAAGAAACTCGGCAAGAAATGTCTACTGAAAAATGAACTGTCAAAGTAGGGGAGAAAATGACCTGAAAATTAGCTGGGATGATTACTGTGTATTATTAGAAAAATAGTTGACCAGGGAGGGAAGGAAGGCGGAACCTTTGTTCCCTTATCTTTGTCATCCCCTCGGGCTTGTATCAACGTTGCACAGGTCATCGTTTAGAATGAACGCATGCATAGCAGAATAACCTAACAGGACGGTCGCTCTCTTGTTAGCCATTTCTATTGTTTATAATAATTTGTTTTGCACGTTTGACTTAGCACAATGAGCAGGCGCGTTTTAATTATTACCCGGCTTCATTTATGACAGTTACTTTAGCTCGGTTAGCTAACCTGTAGCAGAGTCCCAGCTGTCATTCATGCAGCCCAACTTCAGCGAAAGTTAGCTGCGCATTTATACGCGTCCGTTAAGCTAACATCATGTCACAGGAGGAGCTTTTTCTAGACTCGGCACCAGCAGGACAATTAAAAAGCGAAGTGAAGGAGGCAAAGAGCAGAAGTCGGCTCGGTGTGGTGGTCACAGGGGTGCTGGGAGGGTCTCTGGTCGCCCTGTACGCGGTGGCTGCTCCGTTTGTGGCTCCTGCCCTCAGGAAAGTCTGTCTCCCGTTTGTCCCCGCGACTACAGCTCAGGTGGAGAATGTCCTCAGGGTGCTGCGAGCCCGGTCAGGGACGCTGGTTGACATTGGGAGTGGAGATGGAAGGATAGTAAGTGCTGTGTTCAGTGTGGATATAGAGGCATAAAAAATAAGAATCAGTGCTATAGAAGTAAACAGCAATATTGGTGACATGCTCATTATACTGATAAATCCCTATGTGCCTGTGGTAAAACACATTTTCTCTATTTTTCTTAGTCATAACACTGTTTACTGTTACTGAACGCCAAACCTGTCTCCTCTGTGGCAGAGTTAAAGGTCCCATATTGTAAAAATCTGATTTTCATGACTTTTTGTCATTACAACACTGGAATAGGTCTTATATAATACTGTTTAAGTATCAAAACATTCAACCCACACAGAAATGTGCACAGCCCATATTCAGAAGCTGTGGCTTTAAACAAGCTGTCAGGACTTCTGTGAAGTTGTGATGTCACAAGCATATTATATGAAGAGCCTCAGTAATGAGTCCTAAAACCGTAAAGGGGTTAGCATCTCAGCACCTCTGGTTCCCTTGTCTCTCTTCAATGTTTTTTTTTTTGATTGTGTTTTTGGTTAGAAGCCTAAAACTGTGGTTAACACAAGCTTCAGTGAAAGTCATGATTAGTTCTTTGACATAAATACATCATTAAATACCCAATTTGTGAACTAAGAAGCTCTTATTTGTCTTTGAAAAGGTGGTTGCTAACAAGTGACTAAATGAGACTAAAGAATGTAATCACATCTAGCTGTGCCAAAAACTGCTTCCCAGCCTCATTTTGGTGGTGACTTTTAATCATTTGATTTAAGTATTGTTTGTTTATAGCGTAACATTAGCTTTTAACTCCTGCCAATCGCATTAAACCAAAAACATTCTTAGATTCATCCTAATGCAAGTGTTGCTACAGTTACTTCACGTTGCTGAATTGAATTCTCCTCAGTTGTCCTTCCTCCTGCAGGTGATAGCTGCAGCCAAGCAGGGCTTTCAGGCATCAGGCTTTGAGCTGAACCCCTGGCTGGTCTGGTATTCTCGCTACAGGGCTTTGAGAGAGGGAGTCCACCGCTCCACCTCCTTCCACATCTCTGACTTATGGAAGGTCAGTGATACATGATTGGTAAAGTATAGTATATGACTACATTTGGGGGAAATGCATTTATTTGATAATAGCAGTCAATGTATTTTTGTTGTTATAGGCATACGGTGTCACATAAAGGAGCAGTATTTAGGATTTAGTGGCATCTAGTGGTGGGGATTGTGTTCATTCTTCAGAAGGTTTTTACCGGGAGCTGAATTATCTGCGAAGGTCTCTTCCTCTCCAAAACAAAAGCACTAGGTGATTTAAATCTAGTGGAAATAGCATGTATTTTCTCCTAATGCTAAATATAGTAAAAACTATGTAATCAGGTAGAAAATAGTAAAAGTGACAAATCCCAAGGCAAAAGCTCAGAATAACATCTAAAAATAATACAATGCATGCTTTTATACTTTGACAGCTGTTGGATTTAACAATTTAACAGTATGAATGTAACAATTTTGTTTGCACAGTGTATTTTAGACTTACTGTAGGAGCTGAGCTGGAATTTCCAAGATTAAACAAAAATACACAATCTTGCTAAAATGTATGTCATATGCATGAACACAGCCAAAATGATCAAAAAAATGAAGAATGGAAAGTGTGTAAAATGCACCAAACAGTTCCTAAGAGTTAAAGTAATTCCATTTTTTACTCCAGTGAATGTGTATATTTTGAAAAACTTTGTATGTTATGTCTGCATCTGCCACCAGTTGATATTCTCTGCAATTAGGTGGAAAAACACGTGTATATAGCAGTATCAGCAATCAGCCCAAATGAGTCAAAAAGTTTCGGCATATCAAGTATCGGCAAGAATCCAATATCGTACATCCCCTAAAAAAACATACTTGTTATATTCCACTTCTTTCTGATTTCTTTGCAGGTCAGTTTTGCTCAATACTCCAATGTTGTCATTTTTGGAGTCCCTCAAATGGTGAGTTCTTCTGTTTGCGCTGCTGTCATTTTTAGCAGCATTTTTATTATTGCATTTTAAGCTTATTATCAATGCCATGTTTGCTAATGGAAGTTACTAAATTAGTAAAGCATATAGTCAGTAGGTGGGTTTCTAATACAGACTTGCGCAAAACATAAGCAATATTTTCAACTGCATTGCCACTGATGGATATTTTGCGCAATGTTGTGTGACTTTGCTCTCGTGATAACATTACAATAACCATGGCGATGGATGTTCAAAACTTTGACTGGTTTATTTCTATTGCAGCCACTCAATAAAGCCAATCAAATATCAGCGTAATTTCTTTGTCTAGTATAATAGTTAAGAAGATCTCTGTCTCTTCCTCTGTCCGCACATACTAAGCCATGTTTTGTAGAATGTATTGTGACTTTGTTGTACTTTGTCTTCTTTGGGTTTAATGGTGGTTGGCATCCATAAAGTCCCATTACCGCTACCTGCTGTTACACATCATATAAGCTATAAATGCAAAAAAAGTGTTTCCATTGCAGTTTTGCGAAATATGCCGAAATTGCCGTGTTTCCATTAGGCATATTTTGTATCCGCAATTTCATTTTGTGCAATTTGAGGGTTAATGAAAAACCTGTTTAGAGTGTGCACTCTGGTTGGCTAGTTTAAGTAACTGAATGAAATAGTACAATAGATAAAATCATTTATTGTTTGTGAGAAATTGCACCATCCACTTCACTAGAGAGAGCAATTAAATATGATCAGATGTTCTTGACCTCGGTTGTATCATTGTATTGCCTGAGTGCTCTTTTTTAAAATCGCCAAGTAAGTTTTCAGAATCCCAAAGTGGTACCCTTGATGTTCTGATTGTTGCTTTCTGTGTCTGCAGATGGACCAGCTGGAGCTGAAACTGGCAAATGAGTTACCGAGTACAGCCAGGGTGGTGGCCTGCCGCTTCCCCTTCCCTACTTGGATCCCCGAACATACCGCCGGGGAGGGCATAGACACTGTGTGGGTGTACGATGCCAAGACATTTAAATCACACGTACAACGTGGGATGACAAGGAAGACGACACCAGAACATGAACATACACCAGATTCCCACACATAAATGCCAACAATCAGATATTGTTAAATTTTCATCATGGACTGCAACCCTGAGATGTGGTCCTGTTTTGAATCCATGCAATTTCCTTTGTGGGGTGGATCTGAAATGGGTGGAAAAAACTGATGTTCAAGTTTTAAAATGTGCCAAATGGTAGTAAGTCTTTACACATCAATGTCAAACTGAGCGAAGTAGAAAGACAAAACTAATTGGCACTTGCCTTAATGAGTGCTTATACCATGCTAAGGGGTAACATCAGTATTTTTCAACCTGGACCCTATTTTCCCATGTTTTTGTGTCAAAGTCACTAATAGGAGCAACAATTTTTAAAATTGGTCCAGTACTGAGCGAGAGAGTTGCAGCCGTAGTGGCAAATTTGTGCACTGTCAATTAACGTCTATTAGAGCCCAACCGATATATCAGTCAGCCCATTTTATCAGCTGATATTGGCCTTTCACAGATATATTATCAGTGTATATGTTGTCCCATATGTACAAATATGAAACTTTTTTTTTTAACAGAACATAATTTAGAAAAAAATGCTTGAAGTAACATATAATAATAGTATAATAATAATATAATAATATAATAATTAAATTCCCAAATAGGTGTTCTGTTTCTGTGCACTGATTTTATTTTGCCAGTAAATGTTATTGTTAAACTGAAAATATCCTGCCTCCAAAACATATCTTTGTCAAAAGTGTTTTATAACCATATTAGAGGGATAGCTGAAATAGATCAGATAAGATAGATAGTATATCTGCTGATATATCAATATCGGGATTATTTTACTCCCTAATATTAGTATTGACATGGGCCCTAAAAATCCAGTACAAGTCAGGCTGTAGTGAAAATATGGTGGCTCTACGCACACTTAAATTCCGGTTATTTAAGTGGAGTTTGGTGATAATTTGGGGGCTGTTTCTGGTGAAATAAAAAAGATATTACTCTTCATCAAAAAGGTCACAGACACATTCCAATAATCAGAGCCTGTGAGTTGCAAAAATGAGCATGTTTACAAGTTGTAAATTGATGATGCACAAATGCCCCACATGGCTTATTTTGCTCAATTCTGGACCAATTCTGTTCCCATAAGCCACTTAGACACAAGAAACATGGGAAAATAGGATCCAGATTAACCCCCCCCCCTCCAAAAAAAAAAAAAAACAGTCATCCTTCAAAGTCAATTTTCTCCAGTTATCAGTCAGCTCTGCATATGTGCACACTAGTGAAACAAACAGGTATTTCATGTTCCATACATTTGTGGGGCTCAAAATCAGACAAGGGATTAAAAAGAACATCAGTAGTAATGAGGTCAGTGTACTTTTTGGTCTTTTAATTGTCTTTTCAGAAACAGATCAATGAAAAAAAAAAAAACCACTCAAAACTATTAGTTATTTCATTTTTATTACAAAATCCAAAAAGGACAAATTAAAAACATCTGTTTTTAGTGTTCAGAGCAAGAAATGGAATATATATCATAGTAATGTCACTTTATTTTCTTTTTTACTTGTAAATAAATAAATAAATGGATAAATAAATAAATACCAAGAAAATTAAATCAGATGTTTTGGGTTGTTTTTTTCATTTTCTGTAACTGCCGTTAAAAACCGAAAACATTGTTCAATACGCTGGCACCAAAATAGTTAGTGAGAGTGAAGTGAAGACTGGAGACTGAACTTATTGTTAAAACCAGCACTGTAATGGCTTTGGAACCACATTTTGACATCATTTTTGACTTGTCATAACAAGGTCTAGTGGTTTTTTTCTGCCAGGTGCACAAAAAGGGGAGTTTTTTTGGATAGGTGGGGAAAAACATTGCACTTCCCAGGTGAAAAATGTCACCCTTTTGAATAGGAGAAAAAAATGGCATTTCTATTCTGTAAATTTAATAACTTACTGCTTTTTTCATTTCTGTTTCTGGGAGGAAAAATGAAAACCCAACAAGTACACTGCCCTAATGACAAGAGAAAGTAGGGCGAATTGTACTTGTCACAAATGATAGCATAAGTTATTATGATGATTTTAATGATTCAGCACAAATTGAGTTGTTTATACTTCCCAGACAGACACGTGTGTTGCCAAGACGTGCTTGGCAAATGTAGCAAGCCTGTCTACTGCTGCGCTGTGTGCTATTTTTAGCCGTGTGTGTATTTATAAATAAAACCACTCTGTACTCGTGAAGCTGCTTGATTGCGCGTGGCTGTCATCTAGTGGTGAAAACGCCGCACAATCACACGTTATTTCTGTAGCCACGTCCTGACCGTTAGCCGATATACTATGAAGTCAAACTGCTGTATTTAATTTCGAAGCGCACGGTCACGTTAAAAATGACTGGAGCTTGAGCTAAACAGCAACTTGAAATGTTTCCACGGAGATAGCTCGTTGTTACACTGACTGACCAGCCTGCCTGAGTGTTGTGGAGCAGGGCTGCCTTGTAGCCAGTCAAGATGGACACCGCCGAGGAAGGTAGCTAATGTTAAAACTTGATTGCCCCAACTGTTAGCGTTAACGGGCAAGCCGGTACTAACTTTGTCTGTATCTCATTTTAACTTCTTCGTAAGGACTGCTTGTGACAATGACCCAGTGGACATTGTGTTACACTTTTGATAAAAGTTCACCAGAAATGTATAAAACTGTTAGCCAATAAGCATTAGCTAAGTAGCTAACTAGCGTTAGCTTTCTCCCGTTAGCTATCAGCTGTTACAAATAAAGTCGGCAACGTAAGATTTCCGTTGCTTGCTTTGACTAACACGTTTTTATGTTGTGGTTCAAGACGGTCGTTACATATTATAGTCACTCAAAACTTAGCGAATTGTCTAGTTAGTCAGACGCTGCAGTTAACGTTTAATAAGTTTAATTCAACCGTTATAATGTTACGTACAAGCGTTAACTAATTTAGCTAACTTTGCGTTCACACGCTGGCGGTCCTGCAAATTGATAAGGTGTGTTTTAAAACGTAAGACCGATTTATACAAAAGATAAAATATCGCAAACATCCTGAACCTACTCAAAATAATTGTCGCATTCTTGGACAAATGTAACGTTGGACACCACATTTGTCCTGAGTATTATTTATGCAACAGTACACACGCTTGGTGTTCAGGTTTTCTGGGCTCACACATTACTACTTGGCTAGCTTTTTTATATTTTTGAATATAGCTAAATGTTTACATTTGAGGTCAGTCAATCGAATGTACTCTGGGTATCCTAACTAGTGGTATGCTCTTGCATCTTGAGCTAATTATAGTTATTTTATTTTGGTCATCCAGTGACGGGTAATCCAAGGATTACAGTTCCTCTACAGTGTATATGACCTGTCCTGTTGTAGACCTGTTGTATTCACTGAAGATAAGTGTGTATGCTATCCCAAAAGGTTTTAAAATTCTGTAACTACTATGAGTGTAAAGATCTTGCAGAAAGCTTTCATGCATTTTTCCCCTTTTTTTTCAATTTTATTTTTTTTAAACATTTTGCAGTGAAGATTTGTCCCCCATCCAAATAACAACATGAAAATTGCAAATATATAATGATTCGAAAAAGTTAAATACAGTTCAACCATAAATTGATGCATAAAACCAGAATAGGGCTGCATGACAGATCCTAGATCATTTTCACAGTTAACTCTTTGAAAGTTGTGCAAATTGGTTTGATTTCTTTCAAAAACATGGTAAAAAGGCAGTGAGCAACCTAGCAAGAAATTGCCCAAAAATCATTAAAAACTTGCAAGAATTATTTATGAAAGTAAGAAGAACAAAGAGAGAAATGTTTTCTGAACATTTACCCCCCTTTTTTGATAATTTTTTTTCAGGTCATTTTCCTCTTACCTTTACTGATTTCTTGCAATTTGTGGGTCATTTCTGGCCAGGTTGCTCATTACCTTTCCCTGATTTTTTTTTTTTTAAAGAAGTCAAACTCAGCTCAGGTTTCCAAGGGTTCAATAAACAGAGCACTGCTTTGTTACACTGTTACATTCATGCTTATGTTAATTTTTTTGCATTAATATAGGACTAAAAACAAGACTCTTTTCCATCTAAAGTCAGTGCATCTCATATTGATACACATCCACCATTGTATTTGTTTTTGTTTTTTTGTTAAGTGAGCGAAGGCTGGAGTTATGGAAGTGCTTGATTTGATATGCAGCTGAGTTTCTAGGAGCATAGCACATATTTTAAATGCCAATTTTGCATATTGTCTAGTACATTTTATTTAGGGAAGCCAACATTGTGATTGTAATTAAGCTTCTAATGCCCAAATTTGTTGGAGAGGGACCTCAAGTCCTCTGTTTCATGTGTTCCCCATAATGTTGAAACAAAACCTGCACCCCAGCAAAGGGCTGTCTGAGGCTGACTGAGTTTAGTAAATTACTAATCTGTTGATGGAATGAAAAGAAATTCAACGTGCCAAGTTGATGAAATAAAATATGTCAGGAGTAGGATCATGTCAAATAATGTTATTGTGTGTTTTTTGTACAGCAGATATCTGTCGGGTTTGTCGGTCGGAGGGCACCCAGGACAAGCCGCTCTACCACCCCTGTGTCTGCACCGGCAGCATCAAGTTTATTCATCAGGAATGGTAGGTTAAGTCAACTTTGTTTAAAACTGTGCTTAAATTTAAAAAATGTCCATGGTTTGGTTATTATATTCATTGTTTTCCCTTATCTTTATTTGATTAAATTTTCTTAAAAATAGGTTGCAATCTGTTAATCTTGTTGCTTTAACAGTTGTTGAAGTGTACTCCAACATGGGGAAATAATTCTCTGGGCAAGTTAGAGAGTAGCAGCGACTATAACAAAGAGATCACTTCATGGGAGTGTACCTGAATACAGTTTAGATGTAATAACACACCTGAAAAACAGTATTAACAACAAGACATGAAACAAAAGTATTTTTGAGCCAAGGAGCGCTCACATTTTAGCTGTAAAGAATTGTGGAAAAGCTGTGTGGTTTTTAAAATTCTTGCACAAGTGAAGCAAAGTTACCATGCACGGTCACAAGAGTAAACACACAATGTGTTTCTTTTGTTTTCACAGCTTATTGCAGTGGTTGAAACACAGCAGGAAAGAATACTGTGAATTATGCAAACACAGGTTTGCATTTACACCAAGTAAGTTGTCAATCAGTAAGTTGGATCAATAAGCTAAAAATGTATTTGTTTGTTGTTAGCTCCTCAAGTTATAACAACCTGTTTCTCTCATCTCTTTTCCCCAGTCTACTCTCCAGACATGCCGTCTCGCTTGCCTGTCCAGGACATCTTTGCAGGGCTGGTCACCAGTATTGGAACAGCCATCAGATACTGGTTCCACTACACACTGGTGGCCTTTGCCTGGTTAGGCGTGGTGCCTCTCACAGCATGTAAGTCACACCATTTCATTGTAAAAACAAAATAAAAAGAAGTTTTATCAGCAGTTGTATATTGTTTCAGCATATCGTACATATCCCTTAACTCCAAACTAAACTTAGGGAAAAGTTAAATAGAAGGTGAACATTAAGCAGCTGTTCAAATTGTGTAAGAACTGAAACTAGATAAAACAAACTCAAATAAACCTTTAACCCACTCCGCAGCAACAAATGAACTTGACAGTTTGAACCCACAATTGACTGCTGTTGTTTAGGGAACGGAACTAAGCTACTTTAATTTGTTCCCTTAAGCTGTAAATAAATTCCTTATTTATCATGAAACACAATACAGTTTAGAGGACTGAATTTTGATTGGGATCCTAAGTTATTCAACAGAAATCTTGTGGAATCAGGTGGTTTAACTTTACTGCGGGGGAGCGAGTGGCAAAAAAAAAACAAACTGGACCCGGAATCTGTTAGAATATGACAAATTAAGAGTAATACTGCTGAGTAGTGTGTTAAAAGCTTTAGTGGCCCTCTCTGTGGGCCTGTCATTTACTGTTTACCTTAGATTGTGTGGGCTCACTGGCAAATCACATATTACCATATTATTTGAGTTAAATTTGGTTAATGACATTTGGAAAGTCCAAAAGACTGATGATAACATGATGTGTCCAAGGGATTCACATAAACGTCGGCACATTATCGGTATTGGCAGATATTGGCTTTAAAAAGAAATGTTGACATCGGCCAACATGCTGATGTCTGCAGATATGAAAAACATACATTTTTTATTGACAAAGTGAACATTGAACATGTGAAGTGAACCATTAGTTGAAGTATTTTTGTTATTCCCCCCAAAAAATACAATTCAAAGAAGATTTTAGAATTTGGAGCATAGTTTTTAGATTTAGTTTTTAGAAAATGATTCTCAGATTGATTTTTTTTGTCTTATTTTCTTACAGGTCGCATCTACAAGTGTTTATTTACTGGCTCCGTGAGCTCTCTCCTTACCCTGCCATTAGATATGCTTTCAACGTAAGTATGAATGACTCTCTGGTCTTCGTTTTGCCCAGATTCTCTCACAGTGTTATGCTTCTGTTCATTTTGGGTCTGTGTGTTCTTTATGTTTTTATTTACCCTGGAGTCTGAGTGGTGGTCAAAGTGTGGTTATCCGTAAAAGCCCTCCATCCATCATGTCATCTTTTCTTTCCCTTTGTCCAGAAGAATTGTGTGAAATCATTGTGATATATCTCAGAAAATCATAATGGTTCTTCCTTGCAGGCAAAACCTGCTTGCCGACTGCCTCCAGGGCTGTTTTGTGGTCACTTGCACGTTGTGTGCCTTCATCAGCCTAGTGTGGCTCAGAGAGCAGATTGTCCATGGTGGCGCCCCTCAGTGGTTGGAGCAGAATCCACCCCCTCTAGTTCCAAACCAGCCCAACGGTCCCGCACCAGCTAACGAGGTGAGATCAGTTTATGGTGCCAACTTACTTCTTTTTTTTTGTACCTCCACACAGAGCTGAGGGAGGGGACCACGAAGCAAGATTAGTGGGTTAGCGAGGTATGTTACGTCTAAAGCCATAGTTTTCCGTGTCACAATGGTGGTTTTCTTGTATCCTAGGTATATTGCCATGGCAACTTATGCTGCAAGATTAACCTGGTTTAATAAAGCTTTTGTTCAAAGTTTGACTTGATATTGCCTTAAAAGCGCCTTCCATCAATCAACTTCTTTGGAAATAGCATCACTCTATGGTCTATAGAAAATCTTGTGCAATATCAATAATGCTTACTGTATCTATTGTTTTTTTAAATTTATTTTATTCAGTGTATCAGTGATACAGCGACCTACAGAAGGGTATTAGGTACAGGGATGACAAAAAAAATTAGATGAGAAGGATTTTTTTTTCATTATGCACTTCAAGAAAAAAGTTGAAATGTCAAGAATAAAATTGAGATACAATGTTGAGAAAAAGTCAAAATGTTGAAGGTCTGGGTATCATGGGATACTTTGTAACTCACTTGCCATTTTAAAACCAAACAAACCAAAATGCCATTTGGATAACCATATAAGTGAAACGTTATGCAAGCACCAGATCTGTACAGCGTTAGAAGATATTTGGGCAATATAAATGAATCTCACGACTTTTCTGCGTGGTCCTGATTTGCCAAAGTCAGTTTTACACTGCAGTTGTATCACAGCAAATAGAACGTTGATTAGAAAATGTATTAGTCTGTTAGTAGCCTATTTATCAGAGAAAACAATCAGTCAATAAAACTCATTTCGCTTTTTAATGGCCAAAAACTAAGATTGATTTCAGTGTATCCTTCATTATAGAACAGTGTCAGCGGGGTAGGAAATGAACCTTTTTTGGAAGCCTGCCACTGTGGTTGGTGGACTCCAAAATCTCCAAGCCTCTCAATAGATAACCATTGTTATTTTGGCTGGTGAGTGAACCAAATCTAGCAGCATATTTCATAGGCATTTGGCTGGTGGCTGGTTGCTGGTGCCAATTTGCACCCCTGGTGTCAGTATGCATAAGGTAAAGGCAATTCTTCAGTATAGTGTTTAAATTTTCTGCATCAAGTTTAAAGTGTTTGAGCTGTAAAATGTGCAGCTAATATAATCAATCATGTATTTATCACATGGAAATAATACAAGGTACAACAATGTACAAATATCCGATTGGCTCCTTCAACTTATGCTCTGTAATTTATTCCTTTTCCTTTATAATTGTCCAAGTTTCTGGATGATTCTATCAGTCCATGATTTCTGCTTTGTGGAATGATTGAACTGTCCACACATCCCAGCCCCAACAAGATGTCTGCATGGCATTTACGCAGTTAATTTTAAGCCATTATTCCTCTCTCACCTTAACAGGAGCAACAGTGTTGCTTTTTATTGTAATACATTTTTTAAGTATTCTTCAGCGGTGGAAATAAGTGGCATGCAATCGATCATTTTTAAGAGTGAAATGATGCACTGAATGCGTCATTTTACTCTGACAAAAAAAGCCTGGGTTAACAGAGCAAGTTGATAACCACCGTCATGGTACTCATTATCTCTTACTGAGGCTGGAGGCTTTGTCAAGCCAGCTACGGCAAAGAAAGCTTGGCTTTGTTTAACTTGCTCCCTGGTTCACCCCTATAGGCAGACAGTGGTTTACTGGCTTCCCAATTTACTCTACCACTAATGCACTCTGACACAGTTGGCACAAAGACAGGCTCATATCTGTAAATGATAAGCCAGTGGAGTTTGTGATTACCTAAGGCATTCATTCTTAGTTTGATTTCATTTATTTAAAACGGGACATTAAAATACAGTCTTTGGATTTAGTGAAAAATAATCACTCCAAGTTTAACTTTCTCCCACATTTTGTCAGATTTCTGTGTTGGGTCACATTTGTTTTCTGCCTGCTGGGACTGGCCAACGCTTTGCCTCAGGGGAACCTTCAGGACTGTTATCTTTTCTGATAAAGAATGTGCTTGCCAAGCTAATCCTGACATTTGTCTGTGTTTACACACAACCAGATGAGGAAAAAACAGTGCTTCCCAGGTTTCAAATCTCTGCTCTTTCGTTATGGTAATGAGCAATACAGTTCAGGACTGAAATGTCTTAGTTACAAGTGTCAAAACAGTTGCTTAAGAGTTTTTCTCTCTCATGTTATAAGTTTGAGGAACGCAGCAGACATATCCAAAGATGCAATAGAACTTTTTGAGACAGAAGCTCCTTATTTCACACAGAAGTCATCAAAAGGATCTTCACCATGCTGTGGTGTTAGCGTTAGCCAGCCTTTGCTTTCTAATGTTACAGCTAAGTTAACATTAATGACTTCAGCTGGGTGGGCTTTAACTACAATCTCTTGCTACAGTTAATACAGATGTCCAGTTGTCAAGGGGCAAAATTACTAAGACTAAGTTGAACACATGACATGATGAGCTAAAGTTATGAAGCTGAAGTTGGCCATAACGGTAGCTGCGATTAGCTAACTTAAGCTAAGTTACCTAGCAGAGTTTGCTGCAAGGTGACACGATACACGATGTTGCTGACATAATGTATGAGGTTATATATGCTTGTCACTTTGCAGCAAATTTTGTTAACATTATGTTGCCTTACCTTACAATAAATGTAGACATCCCTGTTAATTATATTCACTTGCCACACAGCTTAATCCAAAGTAGACACTTTGCTCTGTTTATGTGAGGTTTAGGGAATGATATAAAATGCACTCCATTCTCCAGCCTCTCAGGATACCTCATATCAGTGTAACATTTATCCGATGCAAATTGTTTGACCATTTTTCAAGTAATAACTGCATAAATTAAAATAAAACAGAAAATCAAAATTTCTGATGCTTTTCTATGGAGCAGGATGTCCGAGTACATTGTGTAGCTGTTCAGAATGTGATTGGCTTGTGGCATTCGACGGTGGGGCGAAGCAATACGTCAATTGAGCAGGATTGATACACATGCAAGCCATATTATCTTATTTAACAGAATTCAGGCGATGCTGTATGTCAGGACCTTTTGTTATTTCATGACTCTACAGGTTCCAGATGGTAACATTGGCGTCAATGCTCAGGCTGCTGCAGAAGCCCAGCACCCTGCAGACATTGCCCCAGATGGGCTGGCACCTGCCAACCCACATGAAGCCGGCAATCACAGAGATGAAGGCGAACTCGACGATGAAGAAGATGAGGACGATGGAGAGGAAGACGAAGAGGAGGATGATGATGAAGAAGGCAGGGAAGAGGACGCTGGTGATGCAAATAATGGAGGGCAAGGTCAGTGTTAACATGAAAACATAGGAGTGTGATGCACTTTAAAGGTTTTCAACCTTTTTACATAACATTGTTGATTGCCCACAGCTCTACTGTGTGGAACTGACACAATTTTTTTTTTTGTGGTAAAGAAATTAGTCAACTGATATAATAAAATTGAAGTTATTAAATTATTATGGTTTTGTTGTTGGGTGACCAATTTAATTTAACAAGACTGACATAAATGCTTTAAGAAAAGTTTTAAACACTTTTTTTTTTTTTTTTAAACCAGAAGGGGTCTCTCACTCAAAACAATAACAAAAGGAGGAGCAATGCCATCAATGAAGCCAGTCAGAATCCCTTGAGTGTTCATTTTTCAGGAGGATCTTATTGGGTAGCCGAATTATTCAGAGAAGTCTCTTCCTCCCCAAAACAAACTGACAAGGCTTCGGAAGCAGTAAATTGGCTCGTCACTGCCTCTGCATAAGCATAAGGCATCAAGTTTTTTGGTTTTCCATCTGTCTGTCCAATTCTTGTTATATCTCAAGGACACCTTGAGGGAATTTCTTCAAATTTGACACAAACGTCCCCTTGGACTTAATGATAAACTGATTAGATTTAGGCGGTTAAAGATTGAGTTCAGTGTGACCTTGCATCTGTCTTATTCTTGTGAACGCAATATCTTAAGATAATTAGATTTTCATGGTCATAGCTTGAAGTTCAAGGTCACTGTGACCTTGTCTGTCTCATTCTCTTGACATGATATCTCAAGAATGCTGTGAGGGACTTTTTTCAATTTGGCACAAATGTTGACGAAGGCCACTGTGACATAACAAACATGTTTTTTCCATTACTCCAAAATTAATACACTTACTATAGAAAAATTTCACACAAATGTCTAAAAGTATATAATAATGAATAATTACATTTTATATCCAAAGATTCAAAGGTTTACAACGTAATGTTTGCAAAAACGCTTTTCAAACCATTTCTCACATCATAAATCAGGAACAGAAGGGAAGACATTTGGTCAGATACTGAATTTGTGACACTAAACTTGGATGCCCACCTTGAAACTGTGCTGCTTGTAGAGATGTTCTGTGCTGCCGGGGGGAAGATATACAACAAAATATGTACATCGGTCTAGTCAATGTCAGCCAATTTAGTGCAAAAAAGTTATACATTATATCTTTAAGAGAGAGCTCCCTGTGAGCTAGTGTCTTCATTCCTCTATAAAGACATAAATAAACCAAAATCATGGCAATGGACAGCAACCTACATAATAATGCAGCCACAGAGGCATATTTAAAGTACACATTTTGTTGTTTTCTGATTGTCCTTTGCAGAAGATTTGAACTGGAATGCCCTGGAGTGGGACCGTGCTGCAGAGGAGCTGACCTGGGAAAGGGTGGGAATCTATATTTTGTTTATCTGTCTCTTGTTCCATTAAGTGGTTTGATGTAGCTATAACACGATGCTAGAAAGAAAAGTGTACACAAGGAAGCAGTTAGTTGGCAGATGAATTTGGGCTAACAGAAAATATCCATTTTGGTTTAGTGTGTTAAAGCAGCACATCTTGCCATTTCTGGGGATGCTGTTAGCTTGGCTGTCAATAAATGTCATCATCGTATTAGTACAAGTTACAGGTTATATTAATTACTAGCAGGATGTTCATTTACTTTGTATGTATCATAAAGGATCAGTATATGACATTGCTTTTTGTTTGTGTCTCAGATGCTGGGGCTGGATGGCTCCCTGGTTTTCTTGGTAAGTGCACATGCTCTCTTTCTACTCTTACACACTTTCAAGTTTGCCTTCAACGTATATGTCAGTCCAGCATATTTCCCTTAAATGTGGTCATTGTGACTCTATGGATGCTTATTTTGCACTCCTAACCTCCCTAATAGAGACTCAGAGTAACTTGATGAATCATTTCTTTGTTTTAGTTAATGTAGTAGCTTTTGTCTCAAAAAGTGACAATTTGGTCCAGCCGGCCTCTTCTTTTTTTCTTCTTTTCTGTCTTGATTTTCAGGTGACATACATTAATTTGTTGAAATTTAGTGACACAGCTGGGATCACTGTCATTTGTGGACACATCTAAATTATATACTCTGACACTAACAAGTCTGACTCTCTGCAGCAAATGTATTCCTCCTCAGCTTTGACCGCAGGACCACCATCAGTTTCTTGAGGCATGTTGTCTCTTAAGACATTAACTTCTCGTCTCTGTAATCCTGAGACAAGGAGCTGTAGCTAGCTGTATTTTACAGCTCTGGGTGCATACATACAGGTGCATCTCAAAAAATTTGAATATCATGAAAGAATGAATTTTTCTTCATAATTTAACTCAAAAAGGTAAACTATCATACACTGTATATTTATTTGACATTAATTGAAATATTAGCCTTTTTTGTTTTAATTTTGATGATATGGCCTATAGATCATGAAAATCAGTATCTCAAATTATTTGGACATTTTCCAGTAAAAAAAAAAAGAAATGTCCAACTTCTGAAAGGTATGTTCCTTTATACACTCAATACTTGGTCGGGGCTCCTTTACTACAAATTCCTGCATCAATGCAGCGTGACATGGAGGCGATCAATCTGTTACTGAAGCCGATGTTGCTTTGATAGTGGCCTTCAGCTTGTCTGTATTTATGGGTAGGGTGTTTCTCATAGAGTCTCTATGGTCAGGTGACTTGGCTGGCCAATCAAGCACAGCAATATCATGGTCCGCGAACCATTTGGAAGTAGTTTTGGCACTTTGAGTAGGTGCCAAGACCTGTTGGAAAAGAAAATCGACATGTCCATAAAGCTTGTCAACAGATGGAAGCATGAAGTGCTCTAGAATCTCTTGGTAGACAGCTGCATTGACTTTGGACTTGATAAAACAGAGTTTCCAAATGAAATTAAAAAAATGCTCATATGTAAAAAGAGGACTTTGGACCACTGAGCAGCTGTCCTGTACTTCTTGTCCTTGGCCCAGGTAAGACACCCCTGATGTTGTCTCTGGTTTAGGAGTGGCTTGACATTAGGAATGTGGCTGTTTTAGCCCCTTTCCCAAAGACGTCTGTGTGTGGTGGCTCTTAATGCACCGACACCAGCCTCAGTCCACTCCTTGTGAAGCTCTCCCAAGTTCTTGAATCAGCTTTTCTTGACAATCCTCTCAAGCCTGTGGTCATCTCTGTTGCTTGCACACCTTTTTCTACCACACTTTTCCCTTCCAGTCAAGTTTCCATTAATATGCTTCGATGCAGCACTCTGCGAACAGCCAGCCTTTTCAGCAATGACCCTCTGTGTCTTACCCTCCTTGTGAAAGGTGTCCATGAACTGTCAAGTCAGCAGTCATCCCAATGATCGTGGTACTGAACTAGACCAAGAGATGCATAGTATTTATACTGTTTGAATAATAATTTACTCAATTTTGAAATGAAATATTCTAATATTTTGAAACAGGTTTTTTTCACATTTTTCTAGCTGTAGGCCGTGATCATCAAAATTAAAACAGAAAGATGCTTGAAACATTTAAGTTTACATGTAATGAATTTTCACTTTTTTGAATAACTGATGGAAAATACTGAACTTTTTCACGACACTCTTATTTTTTGAGATGCACCTGTATACATGTTAAAAGCCATCCAGAGACGACTGAGAAAGCTTGCAGTGGCCTATGAAAACATCACCTTTTATTCACGGAATCTTGTTCCATTGCACTAAATCACATTCAGAAATGAAAATTAATTGAAAATGTGCATAAAAACGGTTGGATTGAAATGCACCTTGTGACCTCAGTTCATAAAGAATGTTTGCCTTTTTGGATTCTTCGTTTACAGTGGAGGCATGTAAGAAAAACGTTTTCATCCCAAATTCCATGAAACACATTGTGAGGAGTTAACACACAGATGATAATTTTTAGGTTTTTCTATTACTTTAACAGCTTCAATGGAACTACATGTTGATAGGATGCATACAGAGTCTCCATTGCTTTATAGAAAGTAATTATTTTACATTGACCCGTGTGTGTGTGCCTGTGTGTGTGTGTGCCTGTGTGTGTGTGTGCCTGTGTGTGTGTGTGTGTGTGTGTGTGTGTGTATTATCCAGGAGCACGTGTTCTGGGTGGTGTCTCTCAACACACTCTTCATCCTGGTTTTTGGTGAGTTAAACCTGCAATGTAGTGTTGCTGTACTGTGCATACAGTCTTTACCTTTGAGAACCAGTCAAACCTTTGGTGTCCTATTACTGGGGAATTTCCCCCAATTTTAACAGGTTGTTCACTATAATTCAGTGATATAAGACAGTCCTTTATAGCTTCTTATTCACCCCATTAAACTACATGTTCTAACTCAGCCTTTGTATTTCCGTCTAGCTTTTTGCCCGTATCACATTGGCCATTTCTCTGTGGTCGGACTGGGCTTTGAAGACTATGTAAGTGCACAGCAATGCATGGAGAGACATTTGTACAGTTGAAGTTCCTTACCAGTGTCTGAATTGTCATGCAGTGATGGAATTTGTTTGATGATGTTTTATCTGGTTGCAGATCAAAGCTTCACACTTTGACGGCCTCGTCACCACCATACTGGGGTACATCCTCCTGGCTGGAGCCCTCATAATCTGCCATGTATCCTTTGTTTACAACAATCTATTTTGTTCCCAATTTGTGTTAATTTGTTATGCATTTTTAGGCCTGTGAGTATGGACGGAGATTTATTTTTGAGAAAACGATTAAACGCTCATGTGTACAAAGAGCGTTTTTATTTACATAAGCAGCTTTAAAATGACATCGTATTAGTGTGGATGTGGCCTGAATCTGTATCATATGCACTTAAGTTCCGTCATGTAAACAAACCACAAATCTATCAGCTTTGCGCTCAAATAGAAATGTAACCATAAACACATTGGGCAAGTACTTGCAATTTTTTCTTTTAACATCTGTTGTTTTTCTAACCAGAAAGCACACAGTTTATATTCTAATACTTATTGGAAATTAAAAACCAATAGCCAACAGCAAGTATGTTGTTATGCTAGATGGTCACCTATCAGACTTTTAGCTCCTTGGCGATCGCCCTCTAGCCAGCTGTCTCCTAACTCCTCATTTCACTGTCATGAATCAGCCGTTCTTTGTCTGTTGCAGAACTTTCAAAGTGAGAGACACAAATTAATTCAGGCAAGTTGTTCGTCAAATGTTTAGCTCAAAACTTGCAGCAAATGCCAACATTCCAATAGAAAACATTCATTCAGTTAATAAACAGTGTTAGAGCACGAAACAAAGTAATCCCTTCAAGTAATCTATTTTTAAAGAAAGTAACTGTATCCAGAATACCACTAATTTAAACTGTAATGAAATACATTTTCTCATATTTGTATTTTAAATATGTATGTGTGTTCCATTATTTCCTAACCCCTTATGAAATATATACCTGAAATTAAGGCCACCACTGTTTGCAAATAATGTAAAATGATCTAAAATTTAGTTTCTTATCTATACATTGTCTCGGTAAAAATGTAAGTGTTGGAGGAACAGGAACCCAAAAGATCAGGTCAGTGGTCCATTTTGGTTTTGAGAATTTGAATAAAATGTGTTAATGAGTGATGCTAAATTTGGGTACATTACATACGAACTGAATGTTTATTTATCTCACATTTTGGCGTTTGTCCTTAACTGCTCCTCTTTCAGGCACTGGCTTCATTAGTGAAGTTTCAGCGGTCCAGACGCCTCCTGGGAGTCTGCTACATAGTTGTCAAGGTAATTTAGAGATGCAAGATTGGAATGTTTTCAAAAGCCTGTTTTGTTTTTTATCGAACTCGGCAAGCTTTCAGTCGAAACAGTAATTAGGTAAATGATGATTGCAGGAACAAATGATGAAAACTGAAACTAAATTACATTGTATTTTTATGTTGCAGGTGTCCCTGCTTGTTGTCATGGAGATAGGCTTGTTTCCGCTGATTTGTGGTTGGTGGCTCGACATTTGCTCACTGGTATGACAGTCGTGCAGAATAAACACAATTAAATGCAATCATGATGATGAACATATTTAGTGGCTGTCATTGGTGTTAAACAAACACAACACAGCACGTCTCCTGTTCATTGCAGGAGATGTTTGATGCAACTCTGAAAGACAGGGAGCAGAGTTTTGATTCAGCCCCCGGTACCACAATGTTCCTCCACTGGTTGGTTGGCATGGTCTACGTCTTCTACTTTGCTTCCTTCATCCTTCTGCTCCGGGAGGTAAGTGTAGCAGCCAGTCATTGTGATGGTTTGCAACTTGTGTAACAACTCACAAGCCATCTATAGCTGTTAAAATTAAGATTTTAACAGCTTAAGATTTCACCTGTTTCTGTGGTTGCAGGTGCTCCGGCCGGGCGTGCTGTGGTTTCTGAGGAACCTGAATGATCCAGACTTCAACCCGGTCCAAGAGATGATCCACCTGCCCATCTACAGACACCTGCGGAGGTTTATTCTCTCTGTGGTCAGTCAAGTATCCTCCTTCTCTGTTCTCTTCAAAATATAATCTTCAGTGCCAGATTTCTGGTGACTCTGATGCAAGATACATAAAAATAGGCCATCGTCATATCAAGTCAAGTACATCATGTAGAATTTTAAAGAACGTTATTGATCTAAAGCAGTTAAAAAAAACAAATTGACAAAATCTGGGATTGTAAAAAATAAGCACACAAGCACATTTCAATAATGTCTACCATACAGTAGATGACTTTTAAAATAGCAAAGTCTAACACCCTCTCATATTTGAAAATGATGCAAGTTGTTAGTCACACACTGTAAGATTTAGCAAAGACTGTGGACTTTTCAGAGTCACTGTTTGCAAGATTTCAGTTTTATCACTTTTCAGATTATTTCTCATCCTGCTCTTGGTGGAAATGTGATGCCAAACTCCTTATAAGAAATACGACATATTAACAATTCCTTATATGTCTTCAAGAGCACAAAACACTAGAAACACAACATGAAAGGTGTCATATGTCAAAAGTGTTCTTGTTAATCCGACATCAATCTCTGGTTTGGAGTTTACTTTTACTCCTGCTGAGTCCCTGTTTGTGCTTTAGATTTCTGCTTTATTTTACCGTTTCATGTTCGCCTTCAGTCGTACAGGATGTGGACTGTGAAGTTGCCCCCGATGAAAATCCAGCATTTCCTTATTTTGCTACTTCACAATACAAGCTTCTACACACCAGTGTAATGGGGGACTTTCATTGAGAAGGATCTATAGAAAATTAAATGTGCATCACCAAATGAAGAGAACTTTGTAAGGAGATTATCTTTAATAAAAAGCAACTGTACTTGTACCTCAGGGAGGAAAGTAAAAGAGCAGTAACAATGGAAGTGAGATGTTAGATAAGCAGTAGCAGACATGAGGCTTGTAATGCACCTCTGCTGACCTCCAACAGGTAAACTTCTTTAACCTGCCTGCTGTATGGTTGAAATACGCCTGCAGCAAAAATAATGGGGGACTTTAGCCTGCTGCTTTTAAAATTATTCTCTTAGGACAAGCTGTCATCAGTTAAAGACACATCTTCAAGCAGATAGCCCTTTTGTGATGGAGATGCAAGTCTCTGCTGGTCTGGGCTGATGTGCCAAACCAAACCAAGTCAAGACAGATCATGAGTGTGGAGAAAGGGCTTTACATGCCTACTAAAATACACTGAGTTGTTGTTTTGTTTGTGTGTGTGTGTTTGCAGGTGGTGTTTGGCTCCATAGTTCTGCTGATGCTTTGGCTTCCTATCAGAATCATTAAACTGCTCTTCCCAAACTTCCTGCCCTACAACGTCATGCTGTACAGGTACAAACAACAACACTAAATTATCATTTAACTTTCAGCATCTCAAACTTTAAAATGACATTGTCTGTTCTCTATTCAGGCATAACCAAAATAGGAATCTGCCAGAGAAAATGAGCTGCCATTTCTCATTACATTGACGGTATATTAGAAATGGAGTGTGAATTGGTTTATGTCTTGTGTCTGCAGTGACGCCCCGGTCAGCGAGCTCTCACTAGAGCTGCTGTTGCTTCAGGTTGTCCTACCAGCACTGCTGGAGCAGGGTCACACTCGCCAGTGGCTCAAACGGCTCGTCCACGCCTGGACATTCACCGCTGGATACATGCTGTATGCACAAGACACACACACACACACACACACACACACACACACACACACACACACAAAGAAGGACCACAGTGTTCACAAATGATATTTTGCTCCCCTTGTGCTTTGTCATAATGTCATTTCACAGTCATAGTAACAAGACAAAATCATTCCTCACCACAGAGACCTTCACTCCTACCTGCTGGGGGACCACGAGGATGATGACAATCAACCAAACAACAATCCTCCCGGTCGCAACAACAACAGGATCCCTGGCCTGGGGGAGGGGCTTCACGCTGCTCACCAGGCCATACTGCAGCAGGGCGGTCCTGTGAGTTTCCAGGCGTACCATCGGCCTGTCAACTTCCCCCTCAAGGTGTGTCCCAACGTTATATCAGATATCAGTGTTAAAGCCTGTACTGCTATAAATGTTTCCTTCACAATTGATTTTTGTTCTTTTTGGTTAAGATCATTCTGCTGGTTGTATTTATGTGCGTGACACTGTTACTGGCTAGTCTGATCTGCCTTACACTTCCAGGTAAGTTATGGACTTTACCTTTCGTTTTCCTGTTTTCAGTTGTTCTTTACACCTGTTTTCACTCACCTTCCTCCTTCCCTCTCCCAGTGTGTGTGGGTCGCTGGCTGATGTCTTTCTGGATGGGCAGTGCCATGGTTCACGAGCTGTACACAGCGGCCAGCGGACTGTATGTCTGCTGGCTGTCCATTCGAGCTGCCACTGTGATTCTGTCCTGGATGCCACAGGGGCGGACAATCATCATGGTCAAAGTCCATGAGTGGACGCTCATGGTAAAGCAGATTTTTGTCTAGTCCTTGCTGCCAATGGAAAAAATAAAGCTCCCTCTGTGTCACGTGGGGAGCTGTTGAATTTTGATTTTTGATGTATTTTGATGATATGTATTGTCGAAAACAGATCCTAAAGACCATTGTGGTGGCTGTGCTATTAGCTGGGGCGATTCCTCTGCTGTTGGGTCTGCTGTTTGAGCTGGTCATCGTGGCTCCTCTTAGAGTCCCACTGGACCAGACGCCTCTCTTCTACCCCTGGCAGGTAGGACTAAGGAGTTTGTGTTTGCGTGTGTTTGCGTGTGTGTGTGTGTGTGTGTGTGTGTGTGTGTGTGTGTGTGTGTGTGTGTGAGTGAGAGTGTGAGTGTGTGAATATGATTAAAAAAATCATACACAATTATACATGCACATACACTACGGCACTACACAGTTGCTGCGGGTGCCTGTTGCACATCAGATATCTATCTGGGAACTGTGGATTGTTTCTTCACATTTGTTTAAGGACACAAAAACAACTTTAGAAGACAACTGACCTTGATACTGAGCAGATACAGATCTTTTTAGACAAATCTCATTATGTCTTGGTTGTTTATTGGTTGTTTGTTTGTTTGTTTGTTTGTTTGTTTGTTTGTTTGTTTGTTTGTTTGTGGCAGGACTGGGCCCTGGGCGTGCTCCATGCTAAAATCATTGCTGCCATCACACTCATGGGCCCTCAGTGGTGGCTCAAAACTGTCATCGAACAGGTCAGTGTGACATCCTCCCAGCTTCATTTCATCTAGAACAAAACAAGTTCACTGACATTTAAAAACACAGTAAAGATGACAAATCATGTAAAAACATTTCATATGATCCACATCCAGTGGAACTCCAGTGGGAGGGGGTTATGAGAATATAGTAGATATAGTTGTCAAAATCGCAGCTTTCCATTCATTTCTGGGAAGAAAACTAAATTAAGTTGATATTTTTTAACTTTAAATATTAAAGTATAAACTTGCATCTCACAGGATAAGGGTACAGTGAACACCTGAACACAAGCTGCATTCACAGAGCCTTCACTCCCTGTACAATTAATTAGTTTTTCTGAACTGTTATTGTTATGCATTGAATATAACATGAAATAACAACAAAAATTGACACTAAAACCCTTTTTCCTGTGTACAAAACACCTGCTAACATCTGGCTTTTTACTGTAATGGGAGATGTTTCAATTAGCATTCACACCCAGGTCAAATGACTCAGCCGTAGTCAAGAGTATTTATCAGCTTTAGCTCTGATTGGCACTGATGGAAATGTAACACCTGGGTTAATGCGCTAATTTAATCAGTGAAATGCAATGACGCACCACCACAACCGTCCGTCTCTGCCCAAGCTTGAGTCAAACATGGATTGAAATTCGTCTGCACAAAGTTTGAAAGAAACTGAATAAGTGAGAGGTAAAGAAAAAGTAACCACCATGAAGTTCACACAGGCCTCTATCCATGCTGCTTTCTACTGTTTAGCAACTTTAGGCCCGTTTGTGACGTCAAATGAGACACACCAAAAAAAAAGGATAAAAACCACACAATAAGGCTGCTACAGAGCCGTGTATACAACTCTGGTCTACTGCCAAAGGGGACCTGTGCGCACACACACACACACATATTGGTGGAAAAGGGGTTTTACTTTGTTCATTTATTTAATGTTATTTTATTTTATCTTGTTTGTGAAGCACTTTGTAAGTGCTGTCTGTGAAAGGTAATATATAAGTAAACTTGCTTGCTTGTTAGTCAGGAGTAGTCGATTTACTCCATGATAGAAAAGGGGTGCCTTAAGGGCAAAGGTTAGGATCCACTGTTATAAGAACTAGTCCATCTTTGTTGGGCAATATACTCTTAAAGCTAAATTTGATAGCTTCTATGTAAATAACTTTTTGTCATATTTGTTAAAACTGTCACTATATTCTGAATGAACTATATAACACAGATAATCTTTTGCTACAATTCATTGCAGCTTGCTGGAAACAGCCAATCAGAGCTGAGGAGTCTTAGACACAGCTGTCAGTCATGTCACTGCTTGCAAACTTCGGCCAAACTAGGCCCGCTGATCAATAATGGAGATTAAGATTCTATAATTTGTTTCGGCTCAACTGTATCCAACACGATGGCTGGGTCACAAACTTTATCATACAGCGAAATAGTACACCTATATATGTTTCTGAAAACGTTTGAGTTAAGAAAAAGGCAATGCAGAAACAGAATCTTAATTTATATATTATCAGTGCTACCTAGTTTGACAATTTGGCTACAGTTCATCAGCAGTGATTGACAGCTGCATTAAAGATTCCTCGGCTCTGATTGGTTGTTGCTGTTCTTGCAAATGCCATTAAAGGCAGTAGGAAAAGACTGTCTGTCTTGTGTACTTCTCTCAGAATATAGTGACCGCTTCAGCAAATATGACACAGAGTTACGAAGTGTATCTTTAGGAGACAAAAAAAAACTCAGTTGACATTGGAACGAAGTAAAACAAAGCTTTCAGTATCCCCTCTCTATTTCTGTCCTGTAGGTGTATGCTAACGGTATCCGAAACATTGACCTCCATTTCATTGTGCGAGGACTGGCTGCCCCAGTCATCTGTGTCCTGCTGCTGTCTCTCAGTGTGCCCTACACTATCTCTAAAGGCATTACACCACTGCTGGGTGAGTCTCTGTGGATGCCTCTGCATCTGGTTTGAGCATTAACTTCAGGTACTGTCATGTACCCTAAAGAGCAGGTAATGGAGTAAAAAAGAAATGATTTTTGCTTCTTTCACCTGTCCTCCTTTCTCTCACTGCTCCAGTTTTCTCAGTCTTCACCAACTCTCTCTTAGTGGGGTCAAAGATGGCCTCATGAAGAAATCTACCTCTTAGTTGTTATTCTTCCTACTTCTAGACTTTAATATCCACTGGTCATTTACACAAATGCAGAAACATTACACCGTGTCTTAACTGGAAGTGAGCGTCTGACTATCACGCCTCTTCCTGTTATATCAGACGCTCACTGTCCACACTGCATTCGTTAAAATATAGAACTCCATTGCGTCATGTAAACAAACCACTTACCTATCAGTTGTGCACTCAAAGACATAATTACTAAAAAGATGGGTGAATGGGTACAATTTAGAATAACTCTTGAATAATTCAGCAGGAATTGTGTGAAAAATGATAATGAATGATTTTTTTTAAGAAATGTTAATATAGCTGATAAACCAACATGTGGAAAAGTAAGAAAGTCCTTATTTTGTTTTGGGTACTGACTAAATTAGAAATTGTGGTAGATGAAATTGGGGCCCAGAGGTAGCAGACACTCTCAGATATCATCAGGCCTCTGCAAAGGCAAATCCTTACTAATTTGGACATGGGCTCATTTGGGGAGTGTTTCTTATTCAAAGCCTACCCAAGGCACCAATTTTAGTTTAGACAAGTGCTTTTGATGTTGATTCAGACAACACTTGCATTTAAACAACTAGTCAATCAAGAATTCCCAGTTCTGGCTGTAATCAGGAGTTTAGCCTTTGTGCGAGCCAAAGTGCAATTGATTGTTGTTTGTCTCGACTTTAAGTCCATCGGTTGTTAGAGATAAGACACAGCAGACATGCAGACTTGTTAAGAGGAGATTTTGTTCCAGTTTTCCTCTGTCCTGTCTTTCTTTCCCTCATCTCCCCATCTGCATCCCTCCCTCTCTTTATAGGTGTGCAGCCAGAGATGCAGATGCTGGTGGAGAGGAGGATCTATCCCTTCCTGCTGATGGTAGTCATACTGTTGGCCATCCTGTCCTTCCAGATCCGACAGTTCAAACGCCTCTATGAGCACATCAAGAACGACAAGTCAGTAGTGATAAGTGGCAAAGGGGCAAAGAAGCTCACTGTTCTATTCCAATTGTGCTGTTTTACTGATTCAGAGAAATTCCAGTCGGTGGGACTGTGTGATATGTACAGAAATTGCACCCTGATAATTATTATGATATCATAGCATTTATTAGGACTCCCCTGTGAAATTTGGAAGCTGGAATCATCAGTCAGAGACCCTCAGTCAGCTGAAATTGCTTCGAGTCAAGCAGTCATTTTGTTTTCTGTGCAGTGTACCACTGGGGGCGTTTTGGTATTCAGATTTTGCTGTGAAGTGAGCACTCTTGATATTACACTACTCTTTGTAGCGTAAGGCGTAGAAGTGGAGAATTTACAGATCACAGCAACCTAATAGGATACACTTTCTGACTTTCATTCATGCCGATTTCAAAGTTGATTATGATCTTAAAACTCATGTAGTCTAAGTCGACTTTGCAGTAAATCGGATCAGAAAGTATATGACCCAAATGAAGAGTGATCAGTGAAATCTCAAAATTAATTGTGTGCATAATAGAGTGAGTTTAAATATTAAAAATAATTTGTAAACTACTCTTTTCCTGTTTCTCCCCCAGGTACCTGGTTGGACAGCGACTGGTGAACTACGAACGCAAGACAGGCAGGAGCACGTCCACTTCCACATACAGCACCTCCTCATAGACGACACACAGCTGTGGGATTGGTGGAGCTGAGTCACTCTGCTATCATCAGCTCCTGTGGTGAAACATTTTTTTGTTTCCTCTGTGCTGTCAAATGCCAACCTCTTAACTTTTGGCTGCAGCTTCTTATTCACCAACATCTACTGCTGTCACAGGCTGGCAGACAGAGACAGAGTAAAGACAAAATATTCACTAAACTTCCTCATGGAAAAGTTGAATTTCTGAAAAAGGTTGTTAACCGACCTGAAAAAACAGTCCGCATGATTGAAACTCAGCAGAATCACAAAGTTGCCGACTGTCTAATGTGTCCGTTTTTGTCTTCAATGCAGCTGACATTTTATTTTTTTGTGATTTTATTATTTTAAAGGTTTGAGTTGGAAGTCAGATCAGTGAAGCACAGTTTTTACCTCAAATTTGTGCTCCCCTGTGAATGTTTGTCGTGAAATATTATCTAGCTCTCACTCAGTGTCTCTTAATGGGACGTATTTGACATTTCAGAACTGGAGAGGCGATATTTAGATTAACATGGGTTCTGTTCCAATTGTTGATGCGTCTCAAATGGCGCTTCATCAGATTGAGGTTGTCAGTGATTAGTAGGGACATACATGATGTAGCAATGTGATTGTATTTTTTTTTCTTTTTAGATGTTTTTTATTGATTTTTAGTGTTGCATTTTTGGAGTGAGCTGTTAGATAGTCCTATGAGAATTCCTTTGAAGTAGAAAGAAAAGAAGAAGAAAATTATGTTTTGGGTTTTTTTGGACAATCTGGACACAGCCAAGGACATGGTTTTTTTAAGATGTGCTGTGAAATTTAAAAACTGGGTTGCAAGGTACCTTCCTGAGCAAATCCGCCTTCGGGAGAGGAGAGGTCACTAAGTTTCAACTATAAATATTTCAACTGGAAAAAAGCCTCAGAACATTTCAAAATATGCATGTTTTACATCCTGAGAGTGACGCTAATTTTACACATTTATTTTGATGGAATTTTTAAAAATGGTGCTGCTAATAAGCTGCTCAGATCATATTCTGTAAATAAAGATGGACACCTTACAGCTCCCCGACAGTGAAGCCAAAACATCTCAATCGCCCCCTGGTGGCCGGCTGCAATTTAGGTCACAAACCCCGCCCCCTCAGTGTTTGTGGATTGGCCCAACAGAAAACTCAAAGTCCACTGTCCCTGTCCCTGATGTTAGTTCAGGTGTTTGTTTCTCTGATAGTTTGGTTTTAATTAGTTATTTAATGCTATAGAAATGCAGTTTGACGCCACGTCCAGGCCCTTTCCCTTAAGCTTAAAGTTACATTTCATACCATTTGTTTACGCCTGCATGCCACCTTTTAAAGACACTGCTCACATATTTACCTGACAGAAACAAAAAGAAGGAAAACCAAATGTTAAACTGGCCAATACTTAGTGGCGCATATGTTCCTCATAGCTAATGACTGACTTGATAATATAGATAGTGACAGTTCACTGTAAAGTAAAAGGAATGCGTAGAAATGAGAGTTGGAAACATATTTAAAATGCCCTGCGCCCTGCTTTTTTTAATAATCACTTTTTTTTTTCAAACAAGATACTAAACACCCACATCTTTCAAATTTTATATCTTCAGATTGTCATGTAGACCAAATACATCAGTCTGACATAGTAAAAGACCTGACAAAGCACCTCCTTAAAAAAACAAAACAAAATGACATCACACTTCATGGGGGCTGACCTTACATTAAGTTTAAAAAGTAAAATAGTGTGTGCACAGAAAGCATCAGCAGTTAAGAGACAGTGATGCTACTTTGTATAATTCGTGCCACTAAAAGACTGCTGTTGCACAGCTGGTGCTTTATGCCATCCGTCTTGGTTATGTTGGAGAGAAAGTAGTTTTATGTCAGATCAGCAGTCAGATCTGGTTCTGTTAGTCTGTGAGGACAGCAGCAGGAGCTCATGTAGCGCTGTGTGTGGTTCTGTTCTTTTCCACCAGATGCTTCTCCTGTGACTCAGAGCATTTGTACTATTGAATTCCCTTCTTGAGGCACTCTGATCTGCTGTGAGTCTTTTACCTTCTATGACTTCAGCTGAGTCAGTTGAGTCACTCTGAATTTGATCTACTGGTCTGTTCAGTAATGGCAACCAACAAATTTGTGGAAATGCAATGTGTCACTCACCTGTAATAACTACTTCTGTCCACGGTGGCCACTGTTTAGCATAAGTTACATTGTCTCCCTTTAACCCTTTGAAACCTGAATGGACATCAGTTTTCTTGTGCTGCATATAGACATCTTTCACAATTATCTAACCCTTTGAAATCTGAGTGAAAAGTTTTAATTGTCCTGAAAAACATGGGAAAAGGCAAGGCAATAAGCAAATTGCAAGAAATTTGTAATAGATGACAAGAGAACAACCTGAATATTAACGTTTAAAAAAGGAGAGCAAAAGAGAAATCATACACAATTATTTCTAAAATACAGGAAGATTTATGAGAAACTATATTTATGATTATGATTAGAATTGTATACTCAAAATATGTTACAGAATATACTTTTTTATTTTAAGGATTTTGTGGGGGGTAATTTCCTTGTCAGTTTTGTTTTGTACTTTCTTCTTTTTTTGTGCTTATTTTCAGACAACTTTTTTGGAACATTTTACTAATTTATTGCTTATTTTTGGGTCATTCTTTGTTATATTGCTCATTTCCCTCCTCCCATGTTTTTGTAAGAAAACATGCCGATTTGCTTGGGTTTGAAAGGGTTAAAACATTGCTCTCTTTGTCATACTGGTGAATGTCTCCTTGGCAGGAGCATTCCAGGTGCTCACACTGATGAGCTGCAGCTCACTTGAAAAGATCCTCTAAAATCAACTCTCGTCTTTACCTCTTCACAGCTGGTGCTCTGATTTATCTGAAGGTTGACACTTAAATAGTGACTGGAAGAATCAGGGTCAGCTCAGTTCAGGGAGTCACGTTTCAGGGTCCTTCATGTCTTGAAAGTTTGTCTCATGTTAGAGGAAAGAGCCTACTTACTCAGTTCAGCCTACAGTACTCGTATTTACAATATCAAAATCACAGTATCCACAACAATCACTATGTATGTGCTCTAAAAGAAGAAGCGTTCAGGATCATGTTAAACAAGAACAGGTAGTTAGGAGAAGAAATCTGAAGTGGCTGGCATATACGTAGTCCGAGAGTTAACTAACTAGCTAACTGAAGAGCACAGTGAAAGTCAAGCTTAACTGTAAACTCAAAACAGACAAACAGACTTAAATGTGTCTCAAAAGGCATCAAAAATATTGCATTTACAACATAATGCATAGAAACATGCATAAATCGATGTAACAGGCGTATGATCATTTTGATTCAACATGAGTTCAGAAGTTTACAAAGGAATAGTTCAGCATTTTTTAGATAGTTGCTTTCTTGCTTAAAGGTACGCAGGTTTAAAACTGGACACCGGAGTACTGCTAAACGTGTCGATTTTCTGTCGAGCAGTGCTCACTTCCTTTTTGTGCCCATGTTAACCACTTGGGCTGTTCACACTAGAAGCGCCGTGTTGCCAAACGCTGTGGGGCCAGCTCGCAATCTGCAGAAATAGTTTCAGCATCTAGTTTATTTTTTCTGTGAGCCACTGACAGATCTGGAAAGAAAATACACTGACAATCTATTGTTAATGTTGTAAAAGATATGTATGAAATAAACAAACAGATTCTTTATGAATGATAAAATAAGCATCCTATGCTTATTTTATTCCACATATTTGTTACTTGTGTTGAAACAAAGAAAGAGAGAAAAATGAGCAAATATAAACACAAGCTGACATTGGTGTGATTAGAAAAGAGGGGAGAAACAGAGTCACTTGTTGACTGGCGCAGCTTCTGGTGTGAGCTGCCGGGCGACTACTTGTGCAACAATTGTCATATTGTGGTGCTTCCACCTCCAGTGTGAACATGGCGTTAGGTGAAAAGATCAATATCACAATCGTATCTGCACACTAAATGTAAAGCTAGAGCGAGGAGATGGTTAGCTTAGCTTAGCATAAAGACTGGAAACGGCTGGCCTGACTCGTGCCAAATGTAAAAAAATCGACTTACCTCCTCAAAGCTCATTAATTAACACACATATCTCCTCAGTTTTATACATACCAAAAAATGAAATACAGAAATGTCCTTTTCTGGTTACACAAAGGGTTACATACCAGAACTATTTCTTGACGTCTTGGAGTCTCTGCTGGTTGCCCAGCAAACTCCAGACTCCAGGATTTATACTCACCTAACTCTTGACAAGAAAGCAAATAAGTGTATTTTTCTAAAATGTCGGACTATTGCTTAAGGTTTCAAACATTTCATTTTCTACAACCTTTAGTCCTCCCAAAAGAACTCTGCATGAGGATGTAAAGTCTTGGTGTTGTACTCCCTATGTCTCACTTTTATGACAGCATTGTCTCCTCTGTCTACTACCCCTGAGAATATACCTGAAATTTATTTTCTTTCTTTTTTAAAGCAAGTTTCAGGAGTTAGAAGTCATATATCCACACCTAGTATGGAACAAAACACAATTACAATATAAAATTTGAGAAGTAAAAGGGTATTATAATTGCTAAAAAATATATTTAAAAAAAAGGTAACATATTTTCAGCACCAGCCATTCTTTAAAACTGCTTCTTGCTGCCAATAAAAACTGAATCCCATTCTCTGATGGGCTTTTGCTTCTAAACTGAGAGCTATGTTTGAGATGCTTTTTAAGTTCCTTTTTTGGAACAATACTGAGTAGTTTTTTCATGCTTATATTTTATATGTGTTGCACTTTATACCACAATTTGCAATCATTTCAGAATCCTTTGTTACACAGTCAACACATTTTATTTCCCTCCCACTGAGACTGAGAGATGTCAGTATTTCACTGTGGTGACTCTGCACAATGGATTTTACTTAAAAGGTGAATTTTAAGTTTTGCATCTTGGTTTTTTTTTTTTTTTGACACTGCATTTGTGTGAGAATTGTTTCATTAGGAGTTTGGTAAACATAACTGTTTTTTTATTGATAGGGATTGTGAATCACATTAACTTTAATGCTGAGAGCTGTAGTGCTGCTGTGTGGAATGCTCACATTATTTATATATATACATATATATATACATACATATATATTTATGTGTGTGTGTACATATATGATGCTATAAAGTGATCTTTAGGTATCTTCTTGAACTGACCTGGACACTTCAAATTTTGGTCTTGAATTTCAATTTCTAGAAGCAAATGATTTCTATTTTTATATGTTCAAAAAGGCAGTGGCATGTACTGTAATATAAAGGTATACACACTAAAGTCTATTAATTGTTGGTTCAGTAAGATGAAACAATAATAAATAGTTGAAATGATTTCTCAGTGTACAGTTTTGTTCTTCACACTGCAGATAATGTACTGGATGATCCTCAAACAAATGGTTTTACTTGTGTGTGTTTTGATTTTTGGATTAGAGCTGCGGATCCCAGTGATGGTGTTGTGATGTCCTGAAGGGGTTGCACGATAAATCTCAGGAGTGGTGAGGTGATAAGGAAAATGTATTCTTGCAACTCAAAAAACATGTTTTTTTCTGACTTTGCTTTTGTTCTCTGAGTAATTATTTCTCCACAGGCCTTTAGCTCAAGAGTAATCTTGAATTACCTTGTTGTTTCTTCATTTTTCAGGGAATGTTAATTTTGTGTGGGTCGATATTTTCTTTTTACACATGTTATGCCAACTAAAGATTCAAAGGTTTGAACACTTTTGTCTGAGAAAAAATGCATAAAAACATAGAGTACTTGCCAGCTCGTACCAACTAGGATCCCCGCAGATCTTTAAAAACAAACAAAAGTATGAAAGCCAGGCCATGAAAAAAAAGCAAAACTGATGAATAGTAGGTGAGAAAATGAAGTTTCTTGTTATAAGATGTTATTCATGTTTTTACAGGATATTTTCGTGCTATAACAAGATACTCCAGTTGATATTGTTTTCTTTCAGTTGTGGTTATTGTAAAACTGGTTGTACTTTTCCTGCCAAGTGGCTAAAAAAGGTGTATAAAGCCTTAAATCAAGCTTGCCTAAAGCTGTATGATCCCTGGAGTTGTATTCACAAAGGCCTTCAATACAATGTTGCTCAATATAAATTTCTAAGAAAACTGTTACAATGATGATGTTTTCTAAGAATTTGCCCCTAAAGTTAAAACTAAATCCCAGTAAAGATAAAATTTATTTACAAAAGATCTTAGCCCTTAAGAGAGCTCCTAAGGTGAAAAACAGGAGGAGGGAGGAGGACTTTTAAAGAGGCTTTAGTTTATTAAGCAGAGGAGAAAATGGCAGAATCACAAAGAGGTAGGAGGAAAAATATTCTCAAAACGCCAAATGACAGAGTTAATGAAATGCAATAGATAAGACTGTGCAAGAAGAATTTTTCTCAATGGGAATTGCAATAATCGAGAATCTTGAGTTTAAGCATGTTAACCTGGGGCAGCTACATCTGACAATTTCCTTAAACTTCTATAACTTCCTGCCTCTATTTCAATCTCCCCACAAGTATTTCCATCTCTTCTGACGAGTGCAAAAAGTGCAGCGCTATCAAGGCAGTGCATCAATTCTTTAATGTTGATGTGTCAAAATGTATTTATCCTTCATTCCACATCCAACATCAGCAGTTTAGAACAGCCCCATTCTGATCTGGGATCATGTCTACTACTGCTGAAAAGCGCAGCTCTAGGAAACAGGCCGTGGGGTTATTTCTGCTGAATCCAATTACCTTTTCTGCTAATGCATAGTCTTAACATTTGTGGAAGCCAAGTGCAGATTAGGAGCATATGCAGTTGAAACCAGATTTCTGCTGTCAAGCTAAATCTGATTTTTTTTTTTCAACCCATGCTTCATTTTTCACAAGCACAATGGGATCAACCTTTCATGGTGATCATATCAGACTAAGTGCCTGTGATTTGTCCCTCCTTATGGAGCTCTGAAGAGATTAGTGCTAGTGTGTAAAACCAGACTCCAGGCAAAGAACAAGGCAAAGAACCAGAACAAATGTACACTCTCTGGCACAGATGACTATTTTGCACAAGATATTTCAGACTTGGGTCACAGAGAACTTGCAGATACTTATACAGGTGTAAGGCAGTTCAGTACAAAGTGTACATACAGTCAGGTAATGTGTGTCAGGAAAGGCAGAATTTGACTGTTAGAGATTAACATCTCTGGGCCTGAAAACATGTCCGCTCAGAGATGACTTGTCATGTGACAAACTTCACCTACCTGAGGCACTTGGCAGAAAACACTTTGACTCCCAAACTGTCTGGCTCAGATACGCAAGTCAGACACTCAGTTCATGACCATATGAACTAGACTGATTTATGAGCCAATCCGGCCATTGGAATACAAGCTTATTAACTGTAGTCAACTTTGTATCATTGGAAACTCTGCATGTTTGTGTTCGCAACTTATTTCTGCTGCCCCCAAAATGCCACAAAATCTTTTAGAATTAGATTTGGCCTGATTGAAGTTGAGCAACTTCAGTTGTTGAATTTCTATCAGTTGAAAGTATCTGCTGGATATTTGGAACATCAGGATCCAAATCACATGAATTCAGATAGGTGGGTCTTGGAGAAAAGTGTTTCTATACTGTAAATCAGTGGTACTAACATGACAAGTTATAAATATTGGATGCATTAATTGGGTATTTAAATTTCTATAGTTCAAATTTTTGCAACTTGCTTCCATTGGCTTGCAGCGTTCTCTTTGCTTAATTTATATCCTGTCGTGCAATTCTGTTATGTTTTGTTTTTACTGTAGTCTTTTAAATTGCCTAAACTGATTCTAAAAGTGATTTATTAATCAGAAAGGTTTTACAAGTCTGATTTGTAATTTGAAAGAATGCCATTGCACCCAACAAGAAGTATGTCTTAGACACTAATGTAGGTGACATTATGGCCTGAACTGTCTGGGTTTAACGGTGATCCCAGTCATTCCACTGTGCCCTGTACACAAATTAAGTCACGTGGATGTTAAATCCAATTTAAGCTGGCAGTGTTAAATGCAGCATGAGAGAAGGGTGGGGTCAGCGTGACCTGTTGGACCGATGACATTCTTGTGTAAGAATACCTTGGTCAAAGCAAAGGTAGTAAATGAATGTTGGTTTAGACATTGGCGTGGTATTTGTTGCATTTACTTTGCATATTCTTTGTGTTAAGTACTTTTAGTGTCCTGTGAAAGAACTTGCTTAATTTCTTCAGCTGACCCTGTGTAAAACATCTACAGATAATAAAAGAGAAGATTTTCTAAAGTTAAGACATTCCCTCTGTGCTTGTACCACTCAATTTTACATTTTATTGTATTTCAACAGAAAACATTCAAACTGTCTTGTCACAGAGGAGGGGAACATGACAGAACAGCTACTGCTAGAGAGAGAGCGACTAAAGGGATTATCATGCGTCAGTTCAAGAGAATGTCTCTCCTCCCTTTGCCGGCCAGCATCAAAGGAAGCTCAGTGTTTCTCCACAGGGAAACACAATTAGTTGCTGTTGGTGGTGGATGTTACAGCTTCCAACCAAGACGACTGCCTGGTCTACTTTCCAGGGGACAACTTGAAGCATCCAGACTTCAAGGCTTCAAACTGCCCGTCTGGGTTCTGATGCCGTGATTAAAAGATTTGACGGACAAGGCTTTTGGTGCCGTTGCGAAGAGTCACATGGAAACTGGTAAGGACTTTTCAACAAATCGTAACTAATGGAAACTTTTGGGCTTTTCAAACTCAATTTGTCTGGAAATGCACCCTTGGCAGACTCATTGAAGAGGAAAACTTTTGATGCTTCTTTTTTATCGACCCTCTTTGGTGACCTCACAAATCCAAAGTGACTACCTCAGATCATGCATATGATAATACCTTTCTTAATGACATTGTCTTGTGGACCTCTGGGGAATCCCAAACTCTATGAATTCATCTTCTCAGGATGCCAACCATGACTGAGGACTGGGAGCATGTTTAATGATCTCATGCCTCTGCAGTGACCTCTGGTGACACTTATCACTTCGGAAACCTGGCTGAAACAGAAACAGATACAGGTCAATAGTCTGGCATGATTGGATCTTCTGTCTGGTAGGACAGCATACTGCAGCAGGCCAGTGGACATAAACTCTAGATCCTCCTACAATGTTCATGGCAAACCACAGGAATTTTAAAAAAACGTGCGGGGGCAAGGGAGGGTTTAAATGGTGTTAATAACAGAGGAACAAGGTGATGGTTCAAAGGTTCGGGAAAATGGAGCATCCAGAGGCGCAGGACTGGGTCAGATTCCGTATAGGACGAGTACAGCGGCAATGGATACACCTGTTATGTCCATCACTAGTGTTGACAAAAATGATGATGAGTGTGAGGAGTCAGAAGAGGACAATGACGAGGAGACTGAAGTTGATTACAGGCAAAACTATTGGGAGGACGAGGATGATGTCTACCAGGAGTTCGAGGAATTGGACTTCGAGTCGCTGCCGGATCGCTCGGACATGCACAGCATTGCCTCGGATGATTCTTTCTATCCCCCAGACAGTTCGGATATGTCCGACTTGTACCGCGTGCCAAGCCCTGACAGTCCCGAGCCTATATCCTTCTTTAAGGCCTGCTGCAACAACAACGCCATCATTGTCAAAATTATGATCAGACAAGGAGTGACCGAAGAGGAAGTGAGAGAAACAGATCGAAATAGAAGAGTAGGTGTCTTGAAATCAGACCACTCTGGCTTTGTTTGCTTTCTTTACAGCTTCCCCGATGGAACCCAAAAGAATCCCAATGTTTTTCAGTTGGAAACCTCAGTTTCGCAAAGGTTTTAATAGGCTACTGTAAATGTAGTCTCATGAGTATTAGTCACAAAGCAATGTATCAGTGTTAATGTTTAGCCATATTAAGTATCTTTACTCTAGAATTTAAGGTTTCTGGATGTATTTTACTACTTTGCAGAAAGCCTATTGTATCTAATACACTGACTATACATAAGTATCTGATACAGCCCCACTTTAAAACCCCAAACTATCCTTTTAAGCACAGATTCCTTTTAATAGTATCATTTTGATACTAAGATAAAATAATTACCATCTGAAAAAGGTCAATGAAAGCAACCCGTATGCATTTTTTTCCATTGCAAAAATACATTTAAAACTATTAAACACCAAAGCATGGTGTGTAAAATAATCAGCAGTAATGCAATGTCCTTTGAACTCGGTCTCAGCTCTGAGACTAATGTGTATGTGCATCATCAGTGCTACAACAGGGCCAGTGTCGATGATTATGTAAGCCACCCACTGCCCCTGAAAAAGTGTCATTATAACACTTAAGTTCAAATTCAGGTTCAGAACAGTCCTGTAGATGGAAACACACACCTGCAGCTCACAGTCAGGAGCTGTTGTAGCACTGAGGAATTATATATTATCTAAAATCATAATGACAGTGTATATGGGAGCTGCTTTTTTTCCAGCACGCATATGACTTGTTTTAAACATTTGTGCCTGCAATGTTGACTGGCCACTCAGTCCCATTTTAGCCTTTTAGATTTTCCCCTTTTCACACTGTTAAGTGTGATGTCCACAGTTTACAAGTATCATTCAGAACTCTTGAGATTGTGCAATTGCGAGTTCAGCAAACAAAACTGTAGTCTTTTTTTAAAAAGTTCTGTTTGATGATACATATCCTCCTATGATTCATCACTTTAAGGCTTAATACCTAAGATGTGTTGTGGTCTGCAACACAAAGGCATGATGACGGATGGAAGGCATGTTGACCCTGAGTGAACTTGGCTGTTCTTCTCACTGGCGGGCGCATCAGGTTTTGCGGTCAGGTCAGCTGACCCTGGTGCAGCTCCTGGGCACCAGAGAGCCACTGAGGGTCAAATCCTGAAGGAGGGTTCAGAGCAGTTGGTTAAGCCTCTCATGTGACAGATGGGGAGTGCAAACTGCACAGCGACAGTGTCAAGAAGCAGCTTGCCGTCAGGGCTCAGCTTCTAAAGGGCTCGCTAAGACATTGACCTGAGAACTCAGTAAGAGATACTGCATGCTTGCTGATCTGATAGAGACAGAGAGGGATTGTCCTGGAGTCCTGGAGTCCTCCAACCGTAACGTCTTCCAGGTCATCTTGAAGTGTGTTGACACAGTATATAAGTCATGGAAATAAGCAACGGGTGACAGTTTCTATTGGGATATTAAACTAAACAATAACTTTTCACTGATTCAGAACGCTGCTGAATCAATCCACTTGCTGTTTGTAGTGTGATCCAGTATAAACCTTAATGTTAGGGATTGGTATTTAACTGCAAATTCTGTGTCATTTTTAATATCTGTTGCATTAGAAACCAGGCTGGCAGCAGTAACTTCATCCCAGCTAGCAGGGAACATTCCCACAACACTAGCTAACGTTACCTACAAGTTACAATAATGTTTTAAAGAAAACATTTTAAGCTAATATTCAAAGAACCTTTAAAAACTATTTTTCATGTCAAATAATGTTCCTGTAAATGCTAAGTAATATGTAACGTTTTAACTGCAACATTCTGAGGATGTTTTGGTGATGTTTAGAGGTGACAGATCATAGAATAATCTTTTATAAAGCGTTCACACAATGTTACCTGAGAACAAAGGAAGACCGTTTTCAAAGCAACATTCAAAAAATGTTTTCAGGATGTTTGAGGCCTGAGATCACACATCATTTTTGTGAAATTTTCCATAATGTAAAGAAAAAACATTTTTAACATTTTAATGATGTTTAGAGAGAAACTTTAAGAACATTCTGGGAACTTAAAGAAAACTTGCTGCTGAAAACATTACTAAAACATTGCGTTGTACTATTCTCAGGCTAAAACAAGACATCCCAGCTAGCAATTTATGGTACTAAAATCGTCCTAAGTGTTCACCTACCAACTATAGCTCATAACCCTTGTATAACTGCATACTGTGGCTGTTACATTCCCTTTAAAGCAAAGGGACGATAACACTACAACCAAGAAAGATGAACCCGAGTAGAAGTGGAAATTAAAGTAATTTATTGGTGACCAAACAACGGGTTCTCAAAATGTGAGAGAGGATGGGACCAGGTGGTTGTGCCAAAGAAAATAACTGAATAGAACAAAACTGGGCCTAACTAAACCACTATCTCAGAAAACAAACTAGAAAAAAAAACTTAACTCTCTTCTATAAAGAACAGCTTTCACAAACAAAACAAGGGGGTAGCAACAATCACTTAACCTAGTGTGTCTAAACAAAAATTTCCTAAGTGTGTGAAAAATTTCCAATTTTAAAAATTGTCAGCTTTCCTGACTACGAAAATTCATCTTTCTGCAACCTCACCAATGGTTTGAGTTGCCTTCACTGGACATGATTGCATTTTTTTGTGTTGTTTCAAAATGTGCGTGCAGGTCACATAATGTCATGCCGTTGTGGTCATAATTATTCCAGTTATTAATACAAATTCTTATTTATTACCCCCCCACCCCCCAAAAAAGCTTGGAAATAATTCCCTTGAATTCACAACTTTGCCATTGTCTCATGTCCCCAATTATCCTCTTGTTCTGTGTTGAAATTAAGTTCTTGCCTTATCCCATAAATATTTAATTCAACCAGCTTTGTAGCTGTCCTTTTTGATGTGCTTTGTTACTCTCCTGAGGTGGGTTGTGGGAAAGGCTTAATTTATTGCTTGTCATACCTCATTTTGAAAGACTGGCACCTTAGCGGGAAATAAAACAGAATGCTGCTAAATTGGTGGGATGAATCAGAATGCAGATTGTGAAACTTTTTGTAATACGACGAAAAACTTGTATCAGTGTTTTTCTCTTTGGAATCCAAAGGCAGAAGGGAAATCTTTACCTAATCTGTCTATTGTAAGCGTCCATTTGATTTTGCAGAACAGTTTTCCCCAGTTACATCTCATTTTATCAAGTGATACATTATCTGGATAATGACATCTGATTCACACACCACCTCACATTTGAATCACAATGTGATCTGCATGCATGTACACTTTAAATTAACATTTATTTCTACATTTCATGAAGGGATTATTCATAATTTTTGAAGTGGGGTTGTATGAGGTTCTTATCCATAGACAGTGTATTATACAGTAGATGGAGGTTTGCATGCGCCCAGAAGCAGGGGTGCCAACACGGAAACTGAACAGTGATCTGCTGTGGAAGGGGCTGTTGCATATTCTGTTTTAGTCACCTGAAAAAGTCCTACCCAAAAGAATCTCTAACAGTTTAAGTATAATGAGAGTATTTTCACTACTCAACCTTTCCGTCAGACAGCCTGTTCCAACAGTGAAGCCATTAAAAGCTTCAGATCCCCATCTATGCTCCTGTCAAAACCACAAGGTGCCATTGACAAAAACCACAATTTTAACTCTCTGAACACTGTAGCTGCTGGCCGCTTCATTCAGTTAGTTAGTTTGTGATATTGTGCTACTTTGGTTTTTTATTTATTTCTAACTTTGGTGTATCTGAACCATCAGTTTTAAATGCCCAAATCACACACTGACACAAACATAACTGATTGAGGCAGCGGTAGACCAGTAGCTCGTGTTCAGTGCTGTTTAATCACTGATTTTCTCAATAGAGTCTGGCACCAGGAGATATAGAGATATAATGGTAAAATTTCCTTCTCAAAAATGGCTGTCTGATGAAAAGGCAGAGCAGTAAAATTATTTTAAACATAGAGTACACATGAATTGATATCTACTGTCTGCAGTACCCTGACTATGGGTAAATACCTCATACAATCCCACTTCAAGAAGTCCAAACTATCCTTTCAAAGGGATCTCTCCTTTCTCTCACCATCCCTTTAAGTTAATAATAATAATAATAAGTAGTTTAGGGGCCGTTTACATGGCAACAGTTCTTGCATGAAATGTTAAATTTTTGTTGTGATTTGGCTTTTTGTTAACACAACAATGGCCTTTTGGGGACCTGAAGACGCACAGTTTTGAAATGGCCTTCCAGAGTGTAATATTTGAAAAAGCAACCCTTCTGTCATGTAAACAGCACGTGTGTTCTTCCATGCTGTGTCATTATAAAGTTACAAGGTACAAGGTAGATTTCTTGTCAATTTTTTGTTTGAGGAAAAAATAAATTGAAGTTGATCCTACAAACTTACACCTCCAACTACTTGCCTGGTATGCATACAACAGCGTTATTCGTTGTTTTTGCGGATCCGTGTACATGGCAGCTGTTTTCACTGTTTCTCACAATGTTATAAAATGAACGCAGATTTTTTTTAAATTCTTCTTCTAGACTTCCATTTTCAGTAGGGCTGTTGTTTGACTGACTGGGCTTATTCTTTTCAGTAATGTTAGACTGAGGCCAGGTCCGCAGTTAAGTTGATGATAAAGTGATACGACTGTCCTTTCAAAGACCTCCACCTCCAAGGTGGATTAGAAAGTGTGCATCACCCTGTCATCCTCAACAATCCCCAAAGATCTAAACAAGGCAAAGACTAATTGCTCAACACAATCTGCATCTATTTTAATTGTGACTTATCTGTGCTTTCTTTAGTCTAGTTCAAACTGCACTGTGGTTAACTCCTAATGATCTTACATGATGTCACACCACCAGCTGCTTAGATTCTGCATGCATTTTTTAAAATTATCAGTAAGGTTGGTAAAAGTATTTAGTGTCTCAAAAGCTTGAAAATGCACCCCTGTCCCTTTTTTTAAATTTGGATTTTGTGAGTGAATATGAGAGATTCTTTTTTTCATTTAGTCCTAATCCAAACACTAGCTCTGATTTAACAGATATTACCCTTTTAAGTAAGAGCAACCCAGCCAGTAGCAATTTGGACAATTCGGTGCTTGGCAAGCGACCACTACAGTTGGACAACTGTGTTTAGCCAGTTTATTACAGACTCACTATCTGTCTGTTACACACTGTGAAAAACAGCCTTTTACTGTGCTTGTAGGCAGCAGAAGTGATAAACATTATTTCTTTTTTAGATTCACGCGATTTTCTCCTGTGAGGAAACATTGCTATGAAATTATAGATAAGCTTTTCCCATAGCCCCAAGAGACCATTTTGATGTTTTCAAACCACAGACAAAGAGAGAAGAAGAAACTCAATCACTTTTGTTTTTGTGTTTCAGTCCGGTCTGATCGTGGCGTGCTACAATGGCTACGTGGACGTGGTCATCGCTCTCTCTCAGTGCCCATATGTTGATGTCAACTGGCAGGACAATGAAGGCAACACAGCTCTTATCACTGCAGCCCAAGCAGGTAAACACACCTCACGCCTTTAAATGAAAGCATCACGGGTGCTTGAATTTTTAAAAAGTCCATGTACAGTGAAAGACCAACAGCAGGTGTTTAGACTTACTTAGACCACTGGGCATGGAAAGTACTCATTTTTTAATTAATGTTAGTTTAGTTTCTTGTTCTGACTTGAACAAATTGTCTTTTTTATTTACAAGGTCATTTCAACTTTCTAACAAGATGTTTTTTTTTCATTATTAGTAGATACCAAATTACTACTTTTTTAACAATGTCACAAAATGGCATGTATGATAAGTATATTGTCATTTAAAAAAGGAAAACCTAATAATGGCTTCAGAGGGGGCAGATTTATTTTTTTTTAAACTATGACTGGTTTATGTGTTATGATTAAGTTTTATTCAATGCTAGGGATGATTCATGTATCATATGTACCTACTTATCACTTCTTAGTTCATGGGTGGCTCTAGCTAATCCCATCTGACACTACATTCACACATAATAATTACACAAAATGCGCTGAACAATACCAAAGCAGCTCACAGCCATATCTTTGTACATAAAAACAACCTGCCACATTGATCAGTCATGTTGTGTTATGTATCAGCCGTGCTGTATGATTAATCCATCATGTTATGTTGCTCTGAGCTACAGTGTCTCTAATCATTGGCTGGTGTTATAACAACAAACCAATCATGTTAAAACAAGAAAAGTTAAGTTAAAAGTAATTCGCTGCTGCAAATATTACACTCATTTATCATTATTTGTTACTATTATCAGCATTCAATTAATTTTCTCTCTAATACAGAATTGTGCCAAATGAAAAATTTCATTTGCCATAAAATTCACTCTTGCTTAAGTCAGTACATTGAAATGGTTTACTGCTGAAGCCATATTTAGACTGGCAAGACCAGTAGCTTATAGCTGCTAATGGATGTATATGACATTATTGAGTATATTTGCTGACATAGTGACACTTATTGGAGCTACTGTTATACTGTTACTGTGTTTTATAATCTTGGACAAACATTTCAGAGTTTTTTATTTTATTTTTCCTAGCACCAGCCATCAATTCTAATATTGTACCCACCAAAATAATTGCCAAGATCTCAACTGAATCGCCCTAAAAATGTTACCACTATATTATGTTGCAAACAAGGGGTACATTGCATATGCATTTTATATGCATTAAGCAGTGGAGACACTGACATTGCACATTTCATCAACACTTGCGTTAACATGTGCTTAGGTTTCAGGACAGAAATTACTTGGTTATAGTTAGGAAAATATCATGTTTTAGCTTAAAATACCTGATTTAGGGGGTACAATCCTGACAGGAAAAGCAGCAATGTCTTGGTCAAATCAAAACAAAACAACCAAAAAAAAAACTGTTTTTGTGCCTACAAAGGTGACGTAAACACAGCAAGGGGTCACTACAGAAAAATAAATAAATAATAAATGAAATGTAAAAAAAAAAAAAAAAAAAAGAAAGAAAAGGTGCCTTAAAAGACGCTAGAAACCATTACTCACTAAATCCCAACAGGTTTTGTTATTTGTCACTCTACGTGTCAACCATTTACCATCTCCTGCACCTCCACCTCCATGATTTCACTTTTAAACGTTAATATGATACGTGTGAACCATGCAAATTTAATATATTTGCATTTTGCAGAAAGGTATGAAGCCAGCATTTTGTAGTAGCGACCTTTCTACAAATCTTTGACCACAACAGTGGTGCTAAAACAGCAGATGAGCAGTCAAATTAATGTGGTAGCTAGTCTGGCTGAACACAGCTAGTTCACAACCTCTACAATTATCTGAGGTAAAACTGAGCAAGTACAGGCTAACGTTGAACCAGGAGCTTTGTTTGTAAACTGTGAATTATGTTAACGCTCAATCTTTTGGGCGCAGTAATAATGTTACTGTTTGCCTTTCTCCCCTTCCAAATAAATTTGTTAAAACTGTTGGTTTGTTTACAACTTGTTTAAATCTTCTGAGCGCTAGTGTTTCTTTTTAGTGATTTTGCTGTGTTACGAGATTCTAGTAATTAGTAAATAGACCTGACAACCAGAGCCAAAAAAACCCAGTTGCAAGAAACTTAAGTTTTCCTTTATTCAACTGAGTCTTGTAATGTAATGTAAAGGGAATTTAATGTGCAACAATCCTGTAAAAGTCACTTATTGATATGATTTTGCTTAAAATCTTTTCTGATTTAAAAGGAAAAACCTGTGCGAGTGAAGCATAAACTTAAACCAGTCTCATTCATACAGATCAATTTACTATTGAAGCATTGATAAGTTGAACTATCTCTGTCTGACTACCCACCCAGTCAAAGCTAATGGAGTCATCATTGTATCTATTTGCGTGAGACGGAGTCATGACATGCTCACTTTGACAGGGATCCATAAAAAGATTTGAAGAAATGGCAGAGAGCTTATTGAGTTTGACTTTCTCATTTTTCTCCTCCATTTACTGCAAAGTGTAACAATTTAACTGTTAGAATTCCAAATCTAGGACTAAAAACCTCTGATGTGACCTGCCACTAATGAATTACATGACCAAACATCGAATATTATCACCACAGATACACACAACTTTGCAGATGTCTCATTTCATCTCATTTCACTACTCTTACTGCATAATTTACAGTGGTAAAAATGTTACTGCAGAGAATTTGGTCTAAAATAAAAGCATAGATTATACTATATTATGGTCCGGTAATTTGGGTCGCAAGAATCACATTTTTTGCTTGCGTTAGAAAGTACCACGGCGAGTCATTTCATAGTGATGCAGCCACATGTATTAGACACGGCGCCTGGACCTCTCATCTGCTAACGATGATGAATGGCTCTCTGTGTCCTGTGATGAATAGCTGCAGACTGCTCTTCATTTTCTGCTTCATTAAAAGAAGTATCGATCCCCTTTTATGACAAAGTACTCTGCGATGCCTCGGGGGGAACAGGTGACCAAGACTGTGAGTCCACAAGGCTGCTGCAGAGTGTGAACACATGAGGAGAAAAAGTTTCCATAAAACCTTTCACTAAAAGTGGAAAGTGTCTAGACATGTACTGGGAATTAAAACTCAGAAGAGAACTCCCAGTATTAACCATCCTCTCCACCGGACTGGTGGAGTTCAACCATGCTTCAGGTTATAGCTCCTTAATGGATTTCTATTGTGTGCTAAAACCTCGGCATTGTAACCACATTTTTTGGTGTTAAAAGAGAATATTACCCTTTAAGAAGAACATTAACTTTAAGAAGAAAACTCTGGGAACTAAAGTCCAAGTCCTCTGTGTATAGGAGAGAATTAAACTGTCCCACATAGTAACACTTGGATACATGAAATATGTTTTATATATGCTTATATATGTTTTGTATATGCTAGAAGTGATAGAAGTGGTGGCTGTAGAAAATTAGACAAGCCAAGTTATTGATGAGTGTTGATAAAAACAGAGTGGTAGCTGAAATGTAGAAAAGCAAAAGACAATATGGGAGCTAGCTCTGCTTGTGTAAACTGGAGAAACTAGCCTGCCGAACACCTGTCTTTGTTTCTCTCCCGGCTGCAGGTCATGTGTTCATCTCCAACTACCTCCTCAACTACTTCCCCGGGATGGACATCGAGAGGAGGAACTGTCATGGTTTCACGGCTCTGATGAAGGCCGCCATGCAGGGCCGGGCTGAGTGCGTCCGGGCTCTCATGCTTTGTGGTAAAGATAACACAACATTTAATTAATGAAAGTCAATGGACATCTGCTATCGAAATTGACATATTGAATAAAAACCTTATTCTTCTCAATATATTAGATGTATCAAGGTAAATTACAGAGGAGCTTTAGTTACGGATTCTCCGTCGCATTGACGACTTTCATAACTCTTCATGTTTCCAGGGGGAGATTTTCAGGCAAGGGACAGCGGCCGCAAGATGACACCCAGAGAGTGGGCTCTCTTCACTGGTCGATATGAGACAGCCAATCTGATGCAACGGCTGATGTCAAAGCCCTGTGCTGAGCAGTTCTGTGACTCCTTCTCCCTGGAGTGGCCCATGTTGGAGGTTAATGAACTCATCATTGCTTCTACTGTACACACCACATAGTGCTTTAACCATTTGAAGCCTGAGCAAATTGGCTTGTTTTATTTTTCTTTTTACATGGGAAGGAGGCGATTAGCAATGAAGAGAAATGAGAAATGACCCAAAAATGAGAAAGAAATTACAAAAAACGACTAGAAGATTACTGCAAAATTGGTAAATAAAAAAAAATCTAAAAATGCAACATTATTTCAAGTTTTAAATTGTTTTTCCCTAACTTTTCTTTTTTACCCTGAACAATTTCCCATAGCTTCTTTCTTTTCTTTTTTCTTTTTTTCCCCTAGACATTTTTGCCTAGCTTTAAAAAAAAAATCGACTAATTTCTTGCGATTCCTGGAACATCTGTAGCAAGTTGTCATTTGCCTTTTTTTCCCCATGTCAAAAAAGTCAAACCAAATTCCTTGGGATTCAAAGGTTAAAATACTTTTTAGAGGCATCTGAAAGCAGCACAAGTAAGTCACGGTGCACCAGGTTTCAAAGGGTAAATTAATGATTTCTTTAAACTATAACGTTGGATCTTCTTGTGCAGGAGCTGGTGGCCCAGGCCCAAGAACCAAAGTCCTGCTGGAGGCATTTGTTGAACTTCCTTTCCTGCTGCCCTTATAAGATTTCCATCACTAACAAAGTAAACCCTGTGGATGATGGTGTTCTTGACCACATGGTGCGGGTCACCACCAGTATCTGCAATCCAGTCATCGCCACTGCTTGCCGCACAGTGTGTCCAGGCAGCCCGCCGTGTGTCGGGAAACGCCGTCAGGCCGTACAGGAGATCCTGAGGAGGCAACGGATCTCTGAACTGAAGCGTCTGGGCCCGGACAGACTGAACAACTACAAGAGGTTTTTCCAAAACTCACGAGTCTTGCTTATTCCCAAGGTGAGGGATCGGAGAGCCAGCTTGCAGCCTCAGCTGTTGAACGACGTGGCCACAGTGGCCATCAGACGAGCAAGCCTCCTGCCTCTGCACATGCTGAGGAGGAGCAGCGTGCGGCCGGGCATTGTGGTGCCCAAAGTGAGGCTCTGCAAAGCCCCGGCTCCAAGCTTCTTACCAGAAAAACTCAAACGGAGCAGAAACTGCAACCAGCTCCAGATCCCCAAATGGGACTACAAGATGAAGAGAATAGAGAGGAGGCAGGAAGACGAGAGGCGACGAGCATTACCTCTGATAAAGAGGAGATGAGGGCAAAGGGGAGCACCACTCTACGTTCACTTTATCTCAGAGAGCGGGACATGGCTTGCTGAAAATTCAGAGATCTCCAGTGTGTGTTTTTAGAAAGCCCTGACAATGCAGTGTTACAGGCTGACAGAAATTAACCTCAAGAATCAACTCTGTTGATGTGAAAATATGTATTTTTTGAGATTGCCGACATTGTTGGATTTGTTGCCTTGTTTCTACTCCAGTTCACACGCTTTATTTGTGAGACACAATTTGTGATGCAGTGTGGGAGATTTTTGAACTCAGGAAAAAATAAAAAGTCCACATACAGTATAGAAGCTATATTTGTAATTCCTGCAAGGAATCCGACGACTAAGATTTTTCTGTGTTGACATATTATATTCATAGTAAATTTAGTGACACATGGCAAAAGAACAAAAGAAGATTAAGTGTAAGAGTTACAGTATGCTTTAGCAGAAGGTTCCCAGTTTGGAATATTTGCTTCTGGGCCGCAAAGAAGGAACGTTTAATTAATGTTATAAAAATTATCTATTTGTTCTCAAGTAACATTACAACTTTTTCTCTTAAAAGGACTTCATTTGTGTAATACTACATCTTATTTCCCTTGAAATATTTTATTTTTGTAATATTCCGATTTTTTAATCCTTAAAATCACATTTTATTTGTGTTTGGCTTTTTTCCTGAAAATACTATGACTTTATTTTCGGAGTGTCAAATGTCTTTTAAAATTATGACTTGACTGCGTATTGTGACAACTTATTTTCCTTAAAAATACTCTAATTTGGAAATTATTTTTTCATTAAAATTCCAGCTTTTTTCTTTAAATAGATTTTTTTCCTCAAAATTCCAACTTTATTGTCATTGTACGCCTTTTTTTAAAAAAAAAATTGTGACTTTGTTTGCATATTATTACAACTTTTCGATCCACAAAGTACTGATTCGTAAGTAATGATTTATTTCCCCCTCAAAATTATGACTTTAATAATAATAATAATTAATAATAATAATTTATAGGACTTATATGGCATTTTACCATGTACCCAATGGAGCTTTTCATGAAATGCAAAAAGAAAAATATAGAATAAGGAATACAAAATACTGAAAGATGCTCACATGAAACAGCAGAACAAATACCAAGAACAGAGTACAAAATGAAGAGGGTATGGCAGCTCAGATTTAGGAAAGCAGCGGGAGACAGGTATTGTATGCTTTTTTGAAAAGTTTGGGTTTTGAGGTGATTTTTTAAATGAGTTGAATGTGTCTAGGTTGTGGATATTTGGAAGGAGGAAGTTTTAGAGGATGGCGGCAGCAATAGCAATGCGGTGCTGGGTCCTGGTGATGGGGTTCAGGAGGTTGGCATCTGATGTTCTGAGGTGGCGAGTGGGGGAAGGTCTTTGAGGGCTTTTGTAGGTGATGAGAAGGATCATAATGTATTTCCTTGAAAAAGGAAAATCTGTTCTGAAGTGTTATCTCAGAATTCTGACAAATGTGGGGGAAAAAAATATTTTCTTGGTTTTCTGCATTAACAATAATCTTGGAATTTACATTATTAGCTCATTAATTCAGAAAAATATGAGCAGATTGATTGATCAAGTCAATGCATTATGCTTTTGTACAAAAGAGGGGAGAAATGGGGCTTGAAAATGCAGGAGGCTGACAGCCTGTCACATGAATTTTACAGGATAGAAGGAAGGGCTCTGACACGGCCAAATGAAGATTGGTGGCTGGCTTCAGCAGTAGATTGCCGCAGGGAAGGATCACTGAGCATGCAGGAGGAAGCCAAGAAGCCATTTTACACTGATACATAGTCCAACAGGTATTTGCAAGGGAGAGCTGATGAGCAGTGTTTGACAGCTGAGCTGAGGGGCCAGCTCACATAGGCTTTGTGAGAGCTTTGTGGAGAAGTGGAGAGGCAGAGCCAAAAATAAACAGCTTAGTGCTAGACTGTGACTTGTTGACTTCCAAAATAATCACACGCAATAGTCCACTGCGACTGTTTGGTACTGTAAGCATCTTCTGCTCTGTGAGAAATGGAGGGTCGCCATTAGTTGTTCCTGCATGAGAACATTTGTATTTTACATCGGAATGGCAATTTAGTGTGTAAATATTCTACTATATGATGTATTACATTCAATACCATCCAGTGGCAACTACCGTGAATTGCAACTTTTTCTTTTCTTTTTTTTTTTTGCTCGTTTACATGCAACATCAACGCAAGGATAAGCCCTGCTCCTTTGTCTTCAACCTGTTCATCTCTTGGACTAATCTGGACTCTGAACCACTCTGGTGAACTATACTTTAGTGGACTTGAGACTGTCAAGGTTTACCTCAATGGATCTCTTTACATTTCTGCCAAAAACTGAAACTATTACGTCGCAAAACACAAGACAAAGTACTGAGCAATAACTCATTGCTACCAGGTTCAACCATTTTTGATCTGATCTCACATCTTGTTTAGATGATGGAGAGAAAATGCTGGAGTGGGATTTAAAAGCATTAATGACTCAACTCTGAGTCACTTCAACAAAATGCATTTCATTGACTTAACTTCATAACTGACTTGAAGCTCTAATGCAAAGGAAAACCATGCCAAAACCACTGACTTGAAACTGTTGATGGCCTGACAAGTACGTCATATAAAGATGGACTAATCATCATCCCACTGTACAAAAATGAAGCCAAAATCCCAACCATCAGTTGTACGTTGAGTCCATTTGGGTTGTAATTGTGCTGAAAAATGGGCCCTATATAGATTTTTTCCAGAAGCCCTGAGGGGCAAGCGAGAATTTTTTTTTTTTTTTTGCTGCTGGTCAATTTTCTTAGTCCAAAAAAATGCTTTGCTCATGTGTGAAATAGAGTGAAACACTTTTTTTTTGGGGGGGGGCAAGAAAAACACTTTTTTGGGGGGGGCAAGAAAAAACTTTTTTTTTCTTTTGGGCAAGAAAAAAAAAAGCTTTTGGGAGAAGTCATTTTGGTCATAGTGGTCACTGTCACTTGCAGCAGTTACAGTGCACTGCGTTTGTCTATAACAAACAGAATAAGCAATTTTGATGCATTTTGATCTCGTCAATATAAATGACTGGTTATTATTCATAGTTATTAATTGTTTGAATTGGAAGATTTGTTTTTTATATATAGTATAAAATTAATTGATCTACCCATGCAATGAAAACATAAGGGTATTGTTTTGAAATTATAGAATACATTTATTAATCAGAGCACAGGGACGCAGAACAAGCTGAGTGCTAAATATGATTTGTTGAATGCTCCCCTGCTGGAGACTGCTGGTAACTACTACTGTTGATGTTCGATTTTGCATTTTGCATTTTGAAGATAAAAAATGAGAAAACACAAAAGCAATGTACTGTAACTGCTGCAAATAAAAGTGACCACTATGACCATAACCTTTTATGTACCACATAGTGTGCTGTGTTTAGAGCGCAGAGAGAAATGAGTCCCCTGGTGGTGCGCTTCAGCCTCTTGTGGTCAAAATGGGTATTATAAAAAGCTTTCTTGCCCCCACCAAAAAAGATTTCTTTTTCACTCTACTTCACACATGTAGAAAAAAATTTTCTGGACATAGAAAATGGACCCTGCAGAAAAAAAAATTCTCTCATGCCCCTCAGGGCTTCCGTAGATTATCCACGGGTTCCATAATTGCCTTGTGCATAATGCCCACATTGGTGGGTTTACTTGTGGGCCCAAGATGAGATTCCCAATTTCGGCCCATGCGATCTAGGTAGCCCTAGTATTACCCTTTTGGGGCCAACTTGGGTAACCCTACTCATGTGGGCAATTGGCAAGGGGCCATTATGGAACCCACGGACAATCACAAATATTTGGAGATTTTAGTTTGACCCCTGTTCTAACTAACATGGAGTAGGCAGGGTTCATAACCTGTATTGTACTTGCCAGCACTTGCCCCTTCTAGGCCACTGTAAGTCTCTGGTGCACATGCTGTATGGGCCCCATAATGCAGAAGATCCAGGTAATGTCATACAGTGGAAATGGAACGTTTTTGTCTTCATGTGCAACTTTCATTGGAATAAACAGGGCGCCGCCTTGAATACTTTATTCAGGTCTCTAAATACAGCCATGGTAGTCCATCTGTCTTTCAGAGTCTGTATGTCACACCATCACTGGCATATGTGGAAATACTGTGAATCAAACTTGAATATCCATATGATTTTTTTTGTTGTACTTTTACTAATTGCAGAAACCGCCATGTTAATATATCTAAAAAGTGCTGTGTACTCGACAAAGGATATTGAAAGACAAGCTTTCAAAAAGGGCTTATGGGTCAATTTCATGCCCCTCTGTCATTCAAGGAAAAACTCTTAACAAGGCATTTTTGCATGCAGTTGTCAAAAAAACCCCTCTAAAACTGTCTTTTTTCATAACACACAAAGATCATTCGAAATTCTGTTAAACCTTTTTTGTGATGCTCTAAGCTTGCACGACTAAAATATCACTCTCATATCTCTTAGCTATCCTCCCATAGTATTTAAAATTGATATTTATATACAGAGTATTGTGCAAGCTTCTGTCCTCTGCTGGAGGACTTTGTGCTCTTTTTTTCGCTGAAAATTATGGCTTTATGACTGGCTGTATTTTTGGGGTCAAATCTGTAATTCTCAGCATCAAGATGACCAAATCCCAAACTATATTTGCAGAAATGCAGCCCCAGATCTGCAAGAGACCTCCTTTTTGTTGCACGGTTGCCAGATGACACCTTGTCAACTCTCCAAAACATTACAAACTTTGACTCATCCATCCAAAACATCTGCTGCCATTTCTCTGCACCCCAGTTCTTGTGTTTCCTTGCATAAGTGAGTCTCTTGGTTTTGCTTCTATTTTTGAGGATTTTCTGCCAGTTTTTAGCTGATGGTGCTGTTGGACATCTTTCAATTACAAAGGGAAGTCAGCTTGAAGTGTCATCTGCTGCAATTAGTTTTGGCCCTCAATCTTGCCCATGTCTTTTCTTTGTCTCTGCAGAAAGAAATATCTGGAAACACTTATATGCCTAAAAATGCCTGTATGTGAGACACACTGCTGATGCAGAGTGACTACCCTGTGTGTTTTTGATATGCACTCTTGTCTCACCATAGTGTAAGAATTCTTAGATTAAATTGTCTTGAGCAACTTTATTGTTTTTGGATGGCTGTTGTTAGTGCATATTTATTCCTAAACAGCTGGTTCTGTTTGAGTTCAACTTAAACATTATTGAGTTGATCATGAACACATTTTTTCGTATATACAGTATATATATATATATGTATATATATATATATATATGTATATATATACACACATTTAATCTCGTTACATGTAAAGGGCTTTTGTATGTGCTAAAAAGGTGTGCTACACTGTAGCACACCTACTGTTTCTTCATTTCTTTAAAGGTCCAGTGTATAAGATCAGGGGAATTTCTTGGCATCGAGCAGTGAGGAGTACTGGTTGTAAAATACTCTGGTCAAAAATTCTCTCTTATGATTTAAAATGTGGGTTTTGGTTGAAATTATAATTAGAAAAAAATGGAAAAAAACACACTGTAACCATATTCAACAACTATGGTGGGGAAGTTGCTGATGGGCCATTTCATATTCCTCTTTTGCTTTAATCCAACAAAAAGCTGCAGAGACACTGTATGCATGTCATCTAAACTAACATAAAAAAGTCACACTATCACATGTCATCCAAAACAGAGCAAAAATGTGGAAGAATACGATGTGGTACAAAATTGCAAGAAAGAAATACTATTGTATGTTATCCAAAACAGCAAAAAAAAAAGTCACACTATAGTACGGTGTCCAAAATTGCGCGAAAATTTGGTGCTATTTAGGACAACATACTATAGCATTACACTGGGGTGCTATTTTTGATGACATTCTGTCGTCCAAAGTAGTAATAGTATGTCATTAAAAAAACACAAAAAGTCACACATTTCTATGTTGTCAGAGATAGCCCGAAAAAGTCATACTATATTATGTCGCCTGAAATTGCACTGCAGTCAGTCTCTGTTGCCTCTCGGGAGCGTTCCTGCTCCCTTGTTTCCTAGTTTCCCTGGATCCTGGCTGTAACCTTGACTGTGCCTGACCGTGGTGATAGCTGTGCTGATGCTGCGACCCTGCCTTTGGTTGTGCTCGTGCTGTGGCTGTACTGATTCTGTGCCCCCCGCTCGCCCTGATCGTGGTCTGGTCCTGGTTGCGCCGATGCTGTGATCTTGCCTTTGGACAACTCCCTTTCACATATGCATGAGACTGTTATCATCTCTATCAACATCATCAACATCATCTATCAACATCATCCCCACCCCCCTCTCTTTCTCTTTCCTTTTTTGCCATGATTGTATTTCACTTGCTATTTACGACATCTATTGCTCGTCTGTCCGTCCTGGAAGAGGGATCCCTCACTATCCTCTACCGCTCTTCCTGAGGTTTCTTCCTCTTTTTTTTCCCCGTTACAGGGGTTCTTTTTGGGGAGTTTTTCCTTGGGTGATGTGAGGGTCTAAGGGCAGAGGGATGTCGTACACTGTAAAGCCCTCTGAGGCAAACCATGTTTTGTGATAATGGGCTATATAAATAAAACTGACTTGACTTGACTAAAGCATGCCATGTTGAAAATACAACAAAAAATACTTACTATAGTATTGTAGGTTTTCAAAAATTGCCTAAAATCGTCATAGCGTAATATGCTGTCCAAAATGGCATAAAAACTTCACAGTATGACATGTTGTCCAGTATGGCATATTATAGTATGTCATCCAAAAATGCATAAAAACTTCATTTTATAGTATATCATCAAAAAATGCATGAAAATGTCAAACTATAGTATGTCTTCCAAAAATGGCATGAAAACATCACAGTATAGTATGTCATCCAAAAATGCAAAAAAACGCCATACTATAATATATAGTCCAAAAATGCATAAAATGTCATAATATAGTATATTGTCAAAACTGTAAAAAAACAAAAAAAAAAACAAAAACATTATAGTATAGTAAGTTGTCAAAAATGGCATAAAAACGTAATAGTATAGTATTTTATCCAAAATGGCATGTCATGACAATGGCTGAAAAGGACATATTATAGCTTGTAGAGTTGCATGATAGTATACAATGTGGAAATAGAGGCCAAAAAAGGCCAAAAACTTCCTAATTTAGCATGTAAAAAAATGGCCAATAACACCATAGTAAACTATGTCAAAAAATGGTAAATTTTGACATATCGTAAAAATGGCTGAAAATGACATTTTTTAGCTTGTAGAGAAGCGTCATAGTATTCAATGTGGAAATAAGGGCCAAAAAAGGCCAACCACTTCCGAATTTAGCATGTTAAAAAAATGTCTTAAAACGCCATAGTATAGTATGTCGAAAAATGACAAATTTTGACTGGTCAAAAAATGGCTGAAAAAGACATATAATAGCTTGTAGAGAGGCATCATAGTATACAACGTGGAAATGACAACCAAAAAAGACCAAAAACTTTGATATTTTTTTTTATTATAGCTTGTAGAGATGCATGATAGCTTACAACAGAGAAAAAAACTTCCTAATCTAGAAGTCCAAAGAAATGGACAAAAACGCCAAAAATGTCAAATTTTAAGATGTGATAAAAATGGCTGAAAACAACATATAATAGCTTGTAGAGACGAGTCACGGTATAAAATGTGGAAATGAAGGCCAAAAAAGGCCAAAAACGTCATAATTTAGCATGTCAAAAAAAATTGCCAAAAACCCCATAGTTTATTATGCAGAAAAAAGTCAAATTTTGACATGTAAAAATGGCAGAAAACAACATAACACAACTTGTAGAGACACATATTAGTATACAATGTGGAAATAAAGGCCATAAAAGTCCAAAAACTTCAGAATTTAGCATGTCAAAATATGGCCAAAAACGCCATAGCATACTGTGTCGAAATATTTCAATTTTTGTCATAAAAATGGCTGAAAACGACATAAACTAGCTTGTGGAAACCCATCATAGAATAAAACGTGAAAATAAAAAAAAAGTCAAATTTTGACGACATGAAAACAGCTGAAAGTCACATATTATAGCTTCTAGAGACGCATCGTAGTATACAATCTGAAAATAAAGTCCAAAGACTTCCTAATTTAGCATGTCAAAAAAATGGCCAAACACACTATAGTATAGCGTGTCGACCAGTAACAAAAATGACGTGTTTTCAGCTGTTTTTGGGACGTCATATTTTGACAATTTTATCCATACTATAGCCTTGCCTTTTTGGTCATTTTTTAAACATGAATTATTATGGTGTTTTTGGCCATTTTTGCAACATTCTATGCAATGCAGTGTCTCGGCATGTAATTTTGTGCTGTTTTGAGGTGTTTTCAGCAGTTTTTTTTTGGATGTCATATTTTGACATTTAAAGCTTTACTATAGCCTTGCCTTCTTGGTAATTATTTCAACATGCATTATTAGGTTGTTTTTTGCCATTTTTGCAACATTCTATGTTATTGCCTGTCTAAGCACACTATTCTATGCTGCTCTGAGGTGTTTTCATCTCTTTGTCACATTTTGCCATTTTTGCCATACTATAGCCTTGCTTTTTTGGTAATTTTTTGAACATGCATTATTATGCTGTTTTTGGCCGTTTTTGCAGCATTCTATGCCATGGCGTATTGTGGCACGCTATTTTATGCTGATTTGAGGAGTTTTCAGCTGTTTTGGGGACGTGTCACATTTTGACATTTTTGCTATACTATAGCCTTGCTTTTTCGGGCATTCTTTCAACATGTATTATTATGGTGTTTTTGGCCGTTCTTGCAACATTCTATGCTATGGTGTGTCTTGGCACGCTATTTTATGCTAAGTTTGTGGTGTTTTCAGTTGTTTTGTGGACATGTCCCATTTTGACATTTTTGCCATACTATAGCCTTGTCTTTTGCTCATTTTTTCAATATGCGTTTTTATGGTGTTTTGGGCCGTTTTTGCAACATTCTATGCTATGGTTTGTCTTGGCACGCTATTTTATGCTGTTTTGATGAGTTGTTTTTAGTTGTTTTGGGGACATGTCATAGTTTGTTATTTTTGCCATACTATAGCCTTGCCTTTTGGGACGTTTTTTTAACATGCATTATTATGGTGTTTTTGGCCGTTTTTGCAACATTCTATGCTATGGCGTGTCGTGACACACTATTTCATGCTGTTTTGAGGTGTTTTCCTCTTTTTTGGGACATGTCACATTTTGACTTTTTTTTTGCCATACTATAGCCTTGCTTTTTCAGTCATTTTCTCAACATGCATTATGGTGTTTCGGGCTGTTTTTGAAACATTCTATGCTATGGTGTGTTTTGGCACGCTATTTTACGCTATTTTGAGGTGTTTTCAGCTTTTTTTGGGACATGTCACATTTTGACATTTTTGCCATACTATAGCCTTGCATTTTGGTCATTTTTTCAACATGTATTATTATGGTGTTTTTGGCCATTTTTGCAACATTCTATGCTATGGTGTGTTTTGGCACGCTATTTTATGCTAAGTTTGTGGTGTTTTCAGTTGTTTTGTGGACATGTCCCATTTTGACATTTTTGCCATACTATAGCCTTGTCTTTTGCTCATTTTTTCAAACATGCATTATAATTGTGGTTTTGGCCGTTTTTTCAAAGTTCTATGCTACGGTGTGTTTTGGCACGCAATTTTATGCTGTTTTAAAGTGTTTTCAGCTTTTTTTGGGACATGTCACATTTTGACATTTTTGCCATACTATAGCCTTGCTCTTTTGCTCATTTTTTCAATATGCGTTTTTATGGTGTTTTGGGCCGTTTTTGCAACATTCTATGCTATGGTTTGTCTTGGCACGCTATTTTATGCTGTTTTGATGAGTTGTTTTGGGGACATGTCATAGTTTGTTATTTTTGCCATACTATAGCCTTGCCTTTTGGGACGTTTTTTTAACATTCATTATTATGGGGTTTTTGGCCGTTTTTGCAACATTCTATGCTATGGCGTGTCATGACACACTATTTCATGCTGTTTTGAGGTGTTTTCCTCTTTTTTGGGACATGTCACATTTTGACTTTTTTTTTTGCCATACTATAGCCTTGCTTTTTCAGTCATTTTCTCAACATGCATTATGGTGTTTCGGGCTGTTTTTGAAACATTCTATGCTATGGTGTGTTTTGGCACGCTATTTTACGCTATTTTGAGGTGTTTTCAGCTTTTTTTGGGACATGTCACATTTTGACATTTTTGCCATACTATAGCCTTGCGTTTTCGGTCATTGTTTGAACATGCATTATTATTGTGTTTTTGTCCGTTTTTTCAAAGTTCTATGCTACGGCATGTCGTGGGACGCTATTTTATGCTGTTTTGAGGTGTTTTCAGCTGTATTGGGGACATGTCACATTTTGACATTTTTGCCATACTATAGCCTTGTCTTTTGGGTCGTGTTTTCAACGTACATTATTATGGTGTTTTTGGCCGTTTTTGCAGCATTCTATGCTATGGCGTATTGTGGCACGCTATTTTATGCTGTTTTGAGGTGTTTTCAGCTGTATTGGGGACATGTCACATTTTGACATTTTTGCCATACTATAGCCTTGTCTTTTGGGTCGTGTTTTCAACGTACATTATTATGGTGTTTTTGGCCGTTTTTGCAGCATTCTATGCTATGGCGTATTGTGGCACGCTATTTTATGCTGATTTGAGGTGTTTTCAGCTGTTTTTGGGACATGTCACATTTTGACATTTTTGCCATACTATAGCCTTGCTTTTTCGGTCATTGTTTCAACATGCATTATTATTGTGTTTTTGTCCATTTTTTCAAAGCTCTATGCTACAGTGTGTTTTGGCACGCAATTTTATGCTGTTTTAAAGTGTTTTCAGCTTTTTTTGAAACATGTCACATTTTGACATTTTTGCCAGACTATAGCCTTGCTTTTGTTGTCATTTTTTTCAACATGTATTGTTATGGTGGTTTAGGCCATTTTTGCAACATTCTATACTATGGTGTGTCGTGGCACGCTATTTTATGCTGTTTTGGGGTGTTTTCAGCTTTTTTTGGGACATGTCACATTTTGACATTTTTGCCATACTATAGCCTTGCTTTTTCGGGCATTTTTTCAACATGTATTATTATGGTGTTTTTGGCTGTTCTTGCAACATTCTATGCTATGGTGTGTCTTGGCACGCTATTTTATGCTGATTTGAGGTATTTTCAGCTGTTTTGGGGACATGTCATATTTTGACATTTTTCCATACTATAGCCTTGCGTTTTCGGTCATTCTTTCAACATGCATTATTATTGTGTTTTTGTCCGCTTTTTCAAAGTTCTATGCTACGGCATGTCGTGGGACGCTATTTTATGCTGTTTTGAGGTGTTTTCAGCTGTTCTGGGGACGTGTCACATTTAACATTTTTGCCATACTATAGCCTTGCTTTTTTGGTCATTTTTTCAAACATGCATTATTATGCTGTTTTTGGCCGTTTTTGCAATATTCTATGCTATGGTGTGTTTTGGCACGCTATTTTATGCTAAGTTTGAGGTGTTTTCAGTTGTTTTGTGGACATGTCCCATTTTGACATTTTTGCCATACTGTAGCCTTGTCTTTTGTTTATTTTTTTAAACATGCATTATAATTGTGGTTTTGGCCGTTTTTGCAAAGTTCTATGCTACAGTGTGTTTTGGCACGCAATTTTATGCTGTTTTAAAGTGTTTTCAGCTTTTTTTGGGACATGTCACATTTTGACATTTTTGCCATACTATAGTCTTGCTTTTTTGCTCATTTTTTCTACATGTATTATTATAGTGTTTTTGGCCGTTTTTCTAACATTCTATACTATGGTGTGTCTCGGCACGCTATTTTATGCTGTTTTGAGGTGTTTTCAGCTTCTTTTGGGACATGTCACATTTTGACATTTTTGCCATACTATAGCCTTGCTCTTTTGCTCATTTTTTCAAACATGCATTATAATTGTGGTTTTGGCCGTTTTTTCAAAGTTCTATGCTACGGTGTGTTTTGGCACGCAATTTTATGCTGTTTTAAAGTGTTTTCAGCTTTTTTTTGGGACATGTCACATTTTGACATTTTGCCATACTATAGCCTTTATGCTTTTTGGTGAGTTTTTCAACTTGAATTTTATGGTGTTTTTGGCCATTTTTGCAACATTCTATGCTATGGTGTGTCTCGGTACACTATTTTATGCTGTTTTGAGGTGTTTTCAGCTTTTTTTGGGACATGTCACATTTTGACATTTTTGCCATACTATAGCCTTGCTCTTTTGCTCATTTTTTCAACATGCATTATTATGGTGTTTTTGGCCATTTTTACAACATTCTATGCTATGGTATGTTTTGGCACGCTATTTTATGCTGTTTTAAAGTGTTTTCAACTTTTTTTGGGACATGTCACATTTTGACATTTTTGCCATACTATAGCCTTGCTTTTTTGCTCATTTTTTCAACATGCATTATTATGGTGTTTTTGGCCGTTTTTGCAACAATCTATGCTATGGTGTGTCTCGGCACGCTATTTTATGCTGTTTTGAGGTTTTTTAGCTTTTTTGGGACATGTCACATTTTGACATTTTTGCCATACTATAGCCTTGCTTTTTTGCTCATTTTTTCTACATGTATTATTATAGTGTTTTTGGCCGTTTTTGCCACATTCTATACTATGGTATGTTTTGGCACGCTATTTTATGCTGTTTTGAGGTGTTTTCAGGTTTTTTTGGGACATGTCACATTTTGACATTTTTGCCATACTATAGCCTTGCTTTTTTGGTCATTTTTCAAACATGCATTATTATGGTGTTTTTGGCCATTTTTGCAACATTCTATGCTATGGTGTGTCTTGGCACGCTATTTTATGCTGTTTTGCGGTGTTTTCAGCTGTTTTGGGGACATGTCCCATTTTGACATTTTTGCCATACTATAGCCTTGCGTTTTCGGTCATTCTTTCAACATGCATTATTATTGTGGTTTTGGCCGTTTTTTCAAAGTTCTATGCTACGGTGTGTCTTGGCACGCAATTTTATGCTGTTTTAAAGTGTTTTCAGCTTTTTTTTGGGACATGTCACATTTTGACATTTTTGCCATACTATAGCCTTGCGTTTTTGGTGAGTTTTTCAACTTGTATTTTTATGGTGTTTTTGGCCATTTTTACAACATTCTATGCTATGGTATGTTTTGGCACGCTATTTTATGCTGTTTTGGGGTGTTTTCAGGTTTTTTTGGGACATGTCACATTTTGACATTTTTGCCATACTATAGCCTTGCTCTTTTGCTCATTTTTTCAACATGCATTATTATGGTGTTTTTGGCCATTTTTACAACATTCTATGCTATGGTATGTTTTGGCACGCTATTTTATGCTGTTTTAAAGTGTTTTCAACTTTTTTTGGGACATGTCACATTTTGACATTTTTGCCATACTATAGCCTTGCTTTTTTGGTCATTCTTTCAACTTGTATTTTCATGGTGTTTTTGGCCGTTTTGCAACATTCTATGCTATGGTGTGTCTTGGCACGCTATTTTATGCTGTTTTGAGGTTATTTTAGCTTTTTTTGGGACATGTCACATTTTGAAATTTTTGCCATACTATAGCCTTGCTCTTTTGCTCATTTTTTCTACATGCATTATTATGGTGTTTTTGGCCATTTTTACAACATTCTATGCTATGGTGTGTTTTGGCACGCAGTTTTATGCTGTTTTAAAGTGTTTTCAGCTTTTTTTGGGACATGTCACATTTTGACATTGTTGCCATACTACAGCCTTGCTTTTTTGGTCATTTTTTCTACATGTATTATTATAGTGTTTTTGGCCGTTTTTGCAATATTCTATGCTATGGTGTGTTTTGGCACGCTATTTTATGCTGTTTTAAAGTGTTTTCAACTTTTTTTGGGACATGTCACATTTTGACTTTTTTTTTGCCATACTATAGCCTTGCTTTTTCAGTCATTTTCTCAACATGCATTATGGTGTTTCGGGCTGTTTTTGAAACATTCTATGCTATGGTGTGTTTGTAACGCTTATTTTACGCTATTTTGAGGTGTTTTCAGCTTTTTTTGGGACATGTCACATTTTGACATTTTTGCCATACTATAGCCTTGCGTTTTCGGTCATTGTTTGAACATGCATTATTATTGTGTTTTTGTCCGTTTTTTCAAAGTTCTATGCTACGGTGTGTTTTGGCACGCAATTTTATGCTGTTTTAAAGTGTTTTCAGCTTTTTTTTGGGACATGTCACATTTTGACATTTTTGCCATACTATAGCCTTGCGTTTTTGGTGAGTTTTTCAACTTGAATTTTTATGGTGTTTTTGGCCATTTTTGCAACATTCTATGCTATGGTGTGTCTCGGTACACTATTTTATGCTGTTTTGAGGTGTTTTCAGCTTTTTTTGGGACATGTCACATTTTGACATTTTTGCCATACTATAGCCTTGCTCTTTTGCTCATTTTTTCAACATGCATTATTATGGTGTTTTTGGCCATTTTTACAACATTCTATGCTATGGTATGTTTTGGCACGCTATTTTATGCTGTTTTAAAGTGTTTTCAACTTTTTTTGGGACATGTCACATTTTGACATTTTTGCCATACTATAGCCTTGCTTTTTTGCTCATTTTTTCAACATGCATTATTATGGTATGTTTGGCCGTTTTTGCAACAATCTATGCTATGGTGTGTCTCGGCACGCTATTTTATGCTGTTTTGAGGTTTTTTTAGCTTTTTTTGGGACATGTCACATTTTGACATTTTTGCCATACTATAGCCTTGCTTTTTTGCTCATTTTTTCTACATGTATTATTATAGTGTTTTTGGCCGTTTTTGCCACATTCTATACTATGGTATGTTTTGGCACGCTATTTTATGCTGTTTTGAGGTGTTTTCAGGTTTTTTTGGGACATGTCACATTTTGACATTTTTGCCATACTATAGCCTTGCTTTTTTGGTCATTTTTCAAACATGCATTATTATGGTGTTTTTGGCCATTTTTGCAACATTCTATGCTATGGTGTGTCTTGGCACGCTATTTTATGCTGTTTTGCGGTGTTTTCAGCTGTTTTGGGGACATGTCCCATTTTGACATTTTTGCCATACTATAGCCTTGCGTTTTCGGTCATTCTTTCAACATGCATTATTATTGTGGTTTTGGCCGTTTTTTCAAAGTTCTATGCTACGGTGTGTCTTGGCACGCAATTTTATGCTGTTTTAAAGTGTTTTCAGCTTTTTTTTGGGACATGTCACATTTTGACATTTTTGCCATACTATAGCCTTGCTTTTTTGGTCATTTTTTCAACTTGTATTTTCATGGTGTTTTTGGCCGTTTTTGCAACATTCTATGCTATGGTGTGTCTTGGCACGCTATTTTATGCTGTTTTGAGGTTATTTTAGCTTTTTTTGGGACATGTCACATTTTGAAATTTTTGCCATACTATAGCCTTGCGTTTTCGGTCATTCTTTCAACATGCATTATTATTGTGTTTTTGTCCGCTTTTTCAAAGTTCTATGCTACGGTGTGTCTTGGCACGCTATTTTATGCTGTTTTGAGGTGTTTTCAGCTTTTTTTGGGACATGTCACATTTTGACATTTTTGCCATACTATAGCCTTGCTTTTTTGCTCATTTTTTCTACATGCATTATTATAGTGTTTTTGGCCGTTTTTGCAACATTCTATACTATGGTATGTTTTGGCACGCTATTTTATGCTGTTTTAAAGTGTTTTCAGCTTTTTTTGGGACATGTCACATTTTGACATTTTTGCCATACTATAGCCTTGCTTTTTTGGTCATTTTTTCAACTTGTATTTTTATGGTGTTTTTGGCCATTTTTGCAACATTCTATGCTATGGTGTGTCTTGGCACGCTATTTTATGCTGTTTTGAGGTGTTTTCAGCTTTTTTTGGGACATGTCACATTTTGACATTTTTGCCATACTATAGCCTTGCTTTTTTGCTCATTTTTTCTACATGCATTATTATAGTGTTTTTGGCCGTTTTTGCAACATTCTATACTATGGTATGTTTTGGCACGCTATTTTATGCTGTTTTAAAGTGTTTTCAGCTTTTTTTGGGACATGTCACATTTTGACATTTTTGCCATACTATAGCCTTGCTTTTTTGGTCATTTTTTCAACTTGTATTTTTATGGTGTTTTTGGCCATTTTTGCAACATTCTATGCTATGGTGTGTCTTGGCACGCTATTTTATGCTGTTTTGAGGTGTTTTCAGCTTTTTTTGGGACATGTCACATTTTGACATTTTTGCCATACTATAGCCTTGCTCTTTTGCTCATTTTTTCTACATGCATTATTATGGTGTTTTTGGCCATTTTTACAACATTCTATGCTATGGTGTGTTTTGGCACGCAGTTTTATGCTGTTTTAAAGTGTTTTCAGCTTTTTTTGGGACATGTCACATTTTGACATTGTTGCCATACTACAGCCTTGCTTTTTTGGTCATTTTTTCTACATGTATTATTATAGTGTTTTTGGCCGTTTTTGCAATATTCTATGCTATGGTGTGTTTTGGCACGCTATTTTCTGTTGTTTTAAAGTGTTTTCAACTTTTTTTGGGACATGTTACATTTTGACATTTTTGCCATACTATAGCCTTGCTTTTTTGGTCATTTTTTCAACTTGTATTTTTATGGTGTTTTTGGCCATTTTTGCAACATTCTATGCTATGGTGTGTCTTGGCACGCTATTTTACGCTGTTTTAAAGTGTTTTCAGCTTTTTTTGGGACATGTCACATTTTGAAATTTTTGCCATACTATAGCCTTGCTCTTTTGCTCATTTTTTCAACATGCATTATTATGGTGTTTTTGGCCATTTTTACAACATTCTATGCTATGGTATGTTTTGGCACGCTATTTTATGCTGTTTTAAAGTGTTTTCAACTTTTTTTGGGACATGTCACATTTTGACTTTTTTTTTGCCATACTATAGCCTTGCTTTTTCAGTCATTTTCTCAACATGCATTATGGTGTTTCGGGCTGTTTTTGAAACATTCTATGCTATGGTGTGTTTTGGCACGCTATTTTACGCTATTTTGAGGTGTTTTCAGCTTTTTTTGGGACATGTCACATTTTGACATTTTTGCCATACTATAGCCTTGCGTTTTCGGTCATTGTTTGAACATGCATTATTATTGTGTTTTTGTCCGTTTTTTCAAAGTTCTATGCTACGGCATGTCGTGGGACGCTATTTTATGCTGTTTTGAGGTGTTTTCAGCTGTATTGGGGACATGTCACATTTTGACATTTTTGCCATACTATAGCCTTGTCTTTTGGGTCGTGTTTTCAACGTACATTATTATGGTGTTTTTGGCCGTTTTTGCAACAATCTATGCTATGGTGTGTCTCGGCACGCTATTTTATGCTGTTTTGAGGTTTTTTTAGCTTTTTTTGGGACATGTCACATTTTGACATTTTTGCCATACTATAGCCTTGCTTTTTTGCTCATTTTTTCTACATGTATTATTATAGTGTTTTTGGCCGTTTTTGCCACATTCTATACTATGGTATGTTTTGGCACGCTATTTTATGCTGTTTTGAGGTGTTTTCAGGTTTTTTTGGGACATGTCACATTTTGACATTTTTGCCATACTATAGCCTTGCGTTTTTGGTGAGTTTTTCAACTTGAATTTTTATGGTGTTTTTGGCCATTTTTGCAACATTCTATGCTATGGTGTGTCTCGGTACACTATTTTATGCTGTTTTGAGGTGTTTTCAGCTTTTTTTGGGACATGTCACATTTTGACATTTTTGCCATACTATAGCCTTGCTCTTTTGCTCATTTTTTCAACATGCATTATTATGGTGTTTTTGGCCATTTTTACAACATTCTATGCTATGGTATGTTTTGGCACGCTATTTTATGCTGTTTTAAAGTGTTTTCAACTTTTTTTGGGACATGTCCCATTTTGACATTTTTGCCATACTATAGCCTTGCTTTTTTGGTCATTTTTTCAACTTGTATTTTCATGGTGTTTTTGGCCGTTTTTGCAACATTCTATGCTATGGTGTGTCTTGGCACGCTATTTTATGCTGTTTTGAGGTTATTTTAGCTTTTTTTGGGACATGTCACATTTTGACATTTTTGCCATACTATAGCCTTGCGTTTTCGGTCATTCTTTCAACATGCATTATTATGGTGTTTTTGTCCGCTTTTTCAAAGTTCTATGCTATGGTGTGTCTCGGCACGCTATTTTATGCTGTTTTGAGGTGTTTTCAGCTGTTTTGGGGACATGTCACATTTTGACATTTTTGCCATACTATAGCCTTGCTTTTTTGCTCATTTTTTCTACATGCATTATTATAGTGTTTTTGGCCGTTTTTGCAACATTCTATACTATGGTATGTTTTGGCACGCTATTTTATGCTGTTTTAAAGTGTTTTCAGCTTTTTTTGGGACATGTCACATTTTGACATTTTTGCCATACTATAGCCTTGCTTTTTTGGTCATTTTTTCAACTTGTATTTTTATGGTGTTTTTGGCCATTTTTGCAACATTCTATGCTATGGTGTGTCTTGGCACGCTATTTTATGCTGTTTTGAGGTGTTTTCAGCTTTTTTTGGGACATGTCACATTTTGACATTTTTGCCATACTATAGCCTTGCTCTTTTGCTCATTTTTTCTACATGCATTATTATGGTGTTTTTGGCCATTTTTACAACATTCTATGCTATGGTGTGTTTTGGCACGCAGTTTTATGCTGTTTTAAAGTGTTTTCAGCTTTTTTTGGGACATGTCACATTTTGACATTGTTGCCATACTACAGCCTTGCTTTTTTGGTCATTTTTCTACATGTATTATTATAGTGTTTTTGGCCGTTTTTGCAATATTCTATGCTATGGTGTGTTTTGGCACGCTATTTTCTGTTGTTTTAAAGTGTTTTCAACTTTTTTTGGGACATGTTACATTTTTACATTTTGCCATACTATAGCCTTGCTTTTTGGTCATTTTTCAACTTCTATTTTTATGGTGTTTTTGGCCATTTTGCAACATTCTATGCTATGGTGTGTCTTGCACGCTTATTTTACGCTGTTTTAAAGTGTTTTCAGCTTTTTTTGGGACATGTCACATTTTGAATTTTTGCCATACTATAGCCTTGCTCTTTTGCTCATTTTTTCTACATGCATTATTATGGTGTTTTTGGCCATTTTTACAACATTCTATGCTATGGTATGTTTTGGCACGCTATTTTATGCTGTTTTAAAGTGTTTTCAACTTTTTTTGGGACATGTCACATTTTGACTTTTTTTTTGCCATACTATAGCCTTGCTTTTTCAGTCATTTTCTCAACATGCATTATGGTGTTTCGGGCTGTTTTTGAAACATTCTATGCTATGGTGTGTTTTGGCACGCTATTTTACGCTATTTTGAGGTGTTTTCAGCTTTTTTTGGGACATGTCACATTTTGACATTTTTGCCATACTATAGCCTTGCGTTTTCGGTCATTGTTTGAACATGCATTATTATTGTGTTTTTGTCCGTTTTTTCAAAGTTCTATGCTACGGCATGTCGTGGGACGCTATTTTATGCTGTTTTGAGGTGTTTTCAGCTGTATTGGGGACATGTCACATTTTGACATTTTTGCCATACTATAGCCTTGTCTTTTGGGTCGTGTTTTCAACGTACATTATTATGGTGTTTTTGGTCGTTTTTGCAGCATTCTATGCTATGGTGTGTTTTGGCACGCTATTTTATGCTGTTTTGAGGTGTTTTCAGCTGTTTTTGGGACATGTCACATTTTGACATTTTTGCCATACTATAGCCTTGCTTTTTCGGTCATTGTTTCAACATGCATTATTATTGTGTTTTTGTCCATTTTTTCAAAGCTCTATGCTACAGTGTGTCGTGGGACGCTATTTTATGCTGTTTTGAGGTGTTTTCAGCTGTATTGGGGACATGTCACATTTTGACATTTTTGCCATACTATAGCCTTGTCTTTTGGGTCGTGTTTTCAACGTACATTATTATGGTGTTTTTGGCCGTTTTTGCAGCATTCTATGCTATGGCGTATTGTGGCACGCTATTTTATGCTGATTTGAGGTGTTTTCAGCTGTTTTTGGGACATGTCACATTTTGACATTTTTGCCATACTATAGCCTTGCTTTTTCGGTCATTGTTTCAACATGCATTATTATTGTGTTTTTGTCCATTTTTTCAAAGCTCTATGCTACAGTGTGTTTTGGCACGCAATTTTATGCTGTTTTAAAGTGTTTTCAGCTTTTTTTGAAACATATCACATTTTGACATTTTTGCCAGACTATAGCCTTGCTTTTGTTGTCATTTTTCAACATGTATTGTTATGGTGGTTTAGGCCATTTTTGCAACATTCTATACTATGGTGTGTCGTGGCACGCTATTTTATGCTGTTTTGGGGTGTTTTCAGCTTTTTTTGGGACATGTCACATTTTGACATTTTTGCCATACTATAGCCTTGCTTTTTCGGGCATTTTTTCAACATGTATTATTATGGTGTTTTTGGCTGTTCTTGCAACATTCTATGCTATGGTGTGTCTTGGCACGCTATTTTATGCTGATTTGAGGTATTTTCAGCTGTTTTGGGGACATGTCATATTTTGACATTTTTCCATACTATAGCCTTGCGTTTTCGGTCATTCTTTCAACATGCATTATTATTGTGTTTTTGTCCGCTTTTTCAAAGTTCTATGCTACGGCATGTCGTGGGACGCTATTTTATGCTGTTTTGAGGTGTTTTCAGCTGTTCTGGGGACGTGTCACATTTTGACATTTTTGCCATACTATAGCCTTGCTTTTTTGGTCATTTTTTCAACATGCATTATTATGCTGTTTTTGGCCGTTTTTGCAACATTCTATGCTATGGTGTGTTTTGGCACGCTATTTTATGCTAAGTTTGAGGTGTTTTCAGTTGTTTTGTGGACATGTCCCATTTTGACATTTTTGCCATACTGTAGCCTTGTCTTTTGTTTATTTTTTTAAACATGCATTATAATTGTGGTTTTGGCCGTTTTTTCAAAGTTCTATGCTACAGTGTGTTTTGGCACGCAATTTTATGCTGTTTTAAAGTGTTTTCAGCTGTTTTGGGGACATGTCACATTTTGACATTTTTGCCATACTATAGCCTTGTGTTTTCGGTCATTGTTTCAACATGAATTATAATGATGTTTTGGGCCATTTTTGCAACAATCTATGCTATGGTGTGTCTTGGCACGCTATTTTATGCTGTTTTGAGGTGTTTTCAGCTTTTTTTGGGACATGTCACATTTTGACATTTTTGCCTTGCTTTTTTGGTCATTTTTTCAACTTGTATTTTTATGGTGTTTTTGGCCGTTTTTTTCAACATTCTATGCTATGGTGTGTTTTGGCATGCTATTTTATGCTGTTTTGAGGTGTTTTCAGCTGTTTTCGGGACATGTCCCATTTTGACATTTTTGCCATACTATAGCCTTGCTCTTTTGCTCATTTTTTCAACATGCATTATTATGCTGTTTTTGGCCGTTTTTGCAACATTCAATGCTATGGTGTGTTTTGGCACGCTATTTTATGCTGTTTTAAAGTGTTTTCAACTTTTTTTGGGACATGTCACATTTTGACATTTTTGCCATACTATAGCCTTGCTCTTTTGCTCATTTTTTCAACATGCATTATTATGGTGTTTTTGGCCGTTTTTGCAACAATCTATGCTATGGTGTGTCTCGGCACGCTATTTTATGCTGTTTTGAGGTTTTTTTAGCTTTTTTTGGGACATGTCACATTTTGACATTTTTGCCATACTATAGCCTTGCTTTTTTGGTCATTTTTTCTACATGTATTATTATAGTGTTTTTGGCCGTTTTTGCAACATTCTATACTGTGGTGTGTCTCGGCACGCTATTTTATGCTGTTTTAAAGTGTTTTCAGCTTTTTTTGGGACATGTCACATTTTGACATTTTTGCCATACTATAGCCTTGCTTTTTTGGTCATTTTTTCTACATGTATTATTATAGTGTTTTTGGCCGTTTTTTCAACATTCTATACTGTGGTGTGTCTTGGCACGCTATTTTATGCTGTTTTGAGGTGTTTTCAGCTTCTTTTGGGACATGTCACATTTTGACATTTTTGCCATACTATAGCCTTGCTCTTTTGCTCATTTTTTCAAACATGCATTATAATTGTGGTTTTGGCCGTTTTTTCAAAGTTCTATGCTACGGTGTGTTTTGGCACGCAATTTTATGCTGTTTTAAAGTGTTTTCAGCTTTTTTTGGGACATGTCACATTTTGACATTTTTGCCATACTATAGCCTTGCGTTTTTGGTGAGTTTTTCAACTTGAATTTTTATGGTGTTTTTGGCCATTTTTGCAACATTCTATGCTATGGTGTGTCTCGGTACACTATTTTATGCTGTTTTGAGGTGTTTTCAGCTTTTTTTGGGACATGTCACATTTTGACATTTTTGCCATACTATAGCCTTGCTCTTTTAGTCATTTTTTCAACATGCATTATTATGGTGTTTTTGGCCATTTTTGCAACATTCTATGCTATGGTGTGTTTTGGCACGCTATTTTATGTTGTTTTAAAGTGTTTTCAACTTTTTTTGGGACATGTCACATTTTGACATTTTTGCCATACTATAGCCTTGCTTTTTTGCTCATTTTTTCAACATGCATTATTATGGTGTTTTTGGCCGTTTTTGCAACAATCTATGCTATGGTGTGTCTCGGCACGCTATTTTATGCTGTTTTGAGGTTTTTTTAGCTTTTTTTGGGACATGTCACATTTTGACATTTTTGCCATACTATAGCCTTGCTTTTTTGCTCATTTTTTCTACATGTATTATTATAGTGTTTTTGGCCGTTTTTGCCACATTCTATACTATGGTATGTTTTGGCACGCTATTTTATGCTGTTTTGAGGTGTTTTCAGCTTTTTTTGGGACATGTCACATTTTGACATTTTTGCCATACTATAGCCTTGCTTTTTTGGTCATTTTTTCAAACATGCATTATTATGGTGTTTTTGGCCGTTTTTGCAATATTCTATGCTATGGTGTGTCTTGGCACGCTATTTTATGCTGTTTTGAGGTGTTTTCAGCTTTTTTTGGGACATGTCCCATTTTGACATTTTTGCCATACTATAGCCTTGCGTTTTGGTCATTCTTTCAACATGCATTATTATTGTGGTTTTGGCCGTTTTTCAAAGTTCTATCCTACGGTGTGTCTTGGCACGCTATTTTATGCTGTTTTAAAGTGTTTTCAGCTTTTTTTTGGGACATGTCACATTTTGACATTTTTGCCATACTATAGCCTTGCGTTTTTGGTGAGTTTTTCAACTTGTATTTTTATGGTGTTTTTGGCCATTTTTACAACATTCTATGCTATGGTATGTTTTGGCACGCTATTTTATGCTGTTTTGGGGTGTTTTCAGGTTTTTTTGGGACATGTCACATTTTGACATTTTTGCCATACTATAGCCTTGCTCTTTTGCTCATTTTTTCAACATGCATTATTATGGTGTTTTTGGCCATTTTTACAACATTCTATGCTATGGTATGTTTTGGCACGCTATTTTATGCTGTTTTAAAGTGTTTTCAACTTTTTTTGGGACATGTCACATTTTGACATTTTTGCCATACTATAGCCTTGCTTTTTTGGTCATTTTTTCAACTTGTATTTTTATGGTGTTTTTGGCCGTTTTTGCAACATTCTATGCTATGGTGTGTCTTGGCACGCTATTTTATGCTGTTTTGAGGTTATTTTAGCTTTTTTTGGGACATGTCACATTTTGAAATTTTTGCCATACTATAGCCTTGCGTTTTCGGTCATTCTTTCAACATGCATTATTATTGTGTTTTTGTCCGCTTTTTCAAAGTTCTATGCTACGGTGTGTCTTGGCACGCTATTTTATGCTGTTTTGAGGTGTTTTCAGCTTTTTTTGGGACATGTCACATTTTGACATTTTTGCCATACTATAGCCTTGCTTTTTTGCTCATTTTTTCTACATGCATTATTATAGTGTTTTTGGCCGTTTTTGCAACATTCTATACTATGGTATGTTTTGGCACGCTATTTTATGCTGTTTTAAAGTGTTTTCAGCTTTTTTTGGGACATGTCACATTTTGACATTTTTCCATACTATAGCCTTGTGTTTTCGGTCATTGTTTCAACATGAATTATAATGATGTTTTGGGCCATTTTTGCAACAATCTATGCTATGGTGTGTCTTGGCACGCTATTTTATGCTGTTTTGAGGTGTTTTCAGCTTTTTTTGGGACATGTCACATTTTGACATTTGTGCCATACTATAGCCTTGCTCTTTTGCTCATTTTTTCTACATGCATTATTATGGTGTTTTTGGCCATTTTTACAACATTCTATGCTATGGTGTGTTTTGGCACGCAGTTTTATGCTGTTTTAAAGTGTTTTCAGCTTTTTTTGGGACATGTCACATTTTGACATTTTTGCCATACTATAGCCTTGCTTTTTTGGTCATTTTTTCAACATGCATTATTATGCTGTTTTTGGCCGTTTTTGCAATATTCTATGCTATGGTGTGTTTTGGCAAGCTATTTCTGTTGTTTTAAAGTGTTTTCAACTTTTTTTTGGGACATGTTACATTTTGACATTTTTGCCATACTATAGCCTTGCTTTTTTGGTCATTTTTTCAACTTGTATTTTTATGGTGTTTTTGGCCATTTTTGCAACATTCTATGCTATGGTGTGTTTTGGCACGCTATTTTACGCTGTTTTAAAGTGTTTTCAGCTTTTTTTGGGACATGTCACATTTTGAAATTTTTGCCATACTATAGCCTTGCTCTTTTGCTCATTTTTTCAACATGCATTATTATGGTGTTTTTGGCCATTTTTACAACATTCTATGCTATGGTATGTTTTGGCACGCTATTTTATGCTGTTTTAAAATGTTTTCAGCTGTTTTGGGGACATGTCCCATTTTGACATTTTTGCCATACTATAGCCTTGCGTTTTCGGTCATTCTTTCAACATGCATTATTATTGTGGTTTTGGCCGTTTTTTCAAAGTTCTATGCTACGGTGTGTCTTGGCACGCAATTTTATGCTGTTTTAAAGTGTTTTCAGCTTCTTTTGGGACATGTCACATTTTGACATTTTTGCCATACTATAGCCTTGCGTTTTGGTGAGTTTTTCAACTTGTATTTTTATGGTGTTTTGGCCATTTTACAACATTCTATGCTATGGTATGTTTTGGCACGTTATTTTATGCTGTTTTGGGGTGTTTTCAGGTTTTTTTGGGACATGTCACATTTTGACATTTTTGCCATACTATAGCCTTGCTCTTTTGCTCATTTTTTCAACATGCATTATTATGGTGTTTTTGGCCATTTTTACAACATTCTATGCTATGGTATGTTTTGGCATGCTATTTTATGCTGTTTTGAGGTTATTTTAGCTTTTTTTGGGACATGTCACATTTTGACATTTTTGCCATACTATAGCCTTGCTTTTTTGGTCATTTTTTCAACTTGTATTTTTATGGTGTTTTTGGCCGTTTTTGCAACATTCTATGCTATGGTGTGTCTTGGCATGCTATTTTATGCTGTTTTGAGGTTATTTTAGCTTTTTTTGGGACATGTCACATTTTGAAATTTTTGCCATACTATAGCCTTGCGTTTTCGGTCATTCTTTCAACATGCATTATTATTGTGTTTTTGTCCGCTTTTTCAAAGTTCTATGCTACGGTGTGTCTTGGCACGCTATTTTATGCTGTTTTGAGGTGTTTTCAGCTTTTTTTGGGACATGTCACATTTTGACATTTTTGCCATACTATAGCCTTGCTTTTTTGGTCATTTTTTCTACATGTATTATTATAGTGTTTTTGGCCGTTTTTGCAACATTCTATACTATGGTATGTTTTGTACGCTATTTTATGCTGTTTTAAAGTGTTTTCAGCTTTTTGGGACATGTCACATTTTGACATTTTTGCCATACTATAGCCTTGCTTTTTTGGTCATTTTTTCAACTTGTATTTTTATGGTGTTTTTGGCCATTTTTGCAACATTCTATGCTATGGTGTGTCTTGGCACGCTATTTTACGCTGTTTTAAAGTGTTTTCAGCTTTTTTTGGGACATGTCACATTTTGAAATTTTTGCCATACTATAGCCTTGCTCTTTTGCTCATTTTTTCAACTTGTATTTTTATGGTGTTTTTGGCCGTTTTTGCAACATTCTATGCTATGGTGTGTCTTGGCACGCTATTTTATGCTGTTTTGAGGTGTTTTCAGCTTTTTTTGGGACATGTCACATTTTGACATTTTTGCCATACTATAGCCTTGCTTTTTTGCTCATTTTTTCTACATGCATTATTATAGTGTTTTTGGCCGTTTTTGCAACATTCTATACTATGGTATGTTTTGGCACGCTATTTTATGCTGTTTTAAAGTGTTTTCAGCTTTTTTTGGGACATGTCACATTTTGACATTTTTGCCATACTATAGCCTTGTGTTTTCGGTCATTGTTTCAACATGAATTATAATGATGTTTTGGGCCATTTTTGCAACAATCTATGCTATGGTGTGTCTTGGCACGCTATTTTATGCTGATTTGAGGTGTTTTCAGTTGTTTTGTGGACATGTCCCATTTTGACATTTTTGCCATACTATAGCCTTGCGTTTTCGGTCATTGTTTCTACATGCATTATTATAGTGTTTTTGGCCGTTTTTGCAACATTCTATACAATGGTATGTTTTGGCATGCTATTTTATGCTGTTTTAAAGTGTTTTCAACTTTTTTTGGGACATGTCCCATTTTGACATTTTTGCCATACTATAGCCTTGCTTTTTTGGTCATTTTTTCAACTTGTATTTTTATGGTGTTTTTGGCCATTTTTGCAACATTCTATGCTATGGTGTGTCTTGGCACGCTATTTTACGCTGTTTTCAGCTTTTTTTGGGACATGTTACATTTTGAAATTTTTGCCATACTATAGCCTTGCTTTTTTAGTCATTTTTTCAACATGTATTATTATGGTGTTTTTGGCCGTTTTTTCAAAGTTCTATGCTACGGTGTGTCTTGGCACGCTATTTTATGCTGTTTTGAGGTGTTTTCAGCTTTTTTTGGGACATGTCACATTTTGAAATTTTTGCCATACTATAGCCTTGCTCTTTTGCTCATTGTTTCAACATGCATTATTATGCTGTTTTGGGCCATTTTTGCAACAATCTATGCTATGGCGTGTCTTTGCACACTATTTTATGCTGATTTGAGGTGTTTTCAGTTGTTTTGTGGACATGTCCCATTTTGACATTTTTGCCATACTATAGCCTTGCGTTTTCGGTCATTCTTTCAACATGCATTATTATTGTGTTTTTGTCCGCTTTTTAAAAGTTCTATGCTACGGTGTGTCTTGGCACGCTATTTTATGCTGTTTTAAAGTGTTTTCAGCTTTTTTTGGGACATGTCACATTTTGACATTTTTGCCATACTATAGCCTTGCTCTTTTGCTCATTTTTTCAACATGCAATATTATGGTGTTTTTGGCCATTTTTACAACATTCTATGCTATGGTATGTTTTGGCACGCTATTTTATGCTGTTTTAAAGTGTTTTCAACTTTTTTTGGGACATGTCACATTTTGACATTTTTGCCATACTATAGCCTTGCGTTTTCGGTCATTGTTTCAACATGCATTATTATGGTGTTTTTGTCCTTTTTTTCAAAGTTCTATGCTACGGTGTGTCTTGGCACGCTATTTTATGCTGATTTGAGGTGTTTTCAGTTGTTTTGTGGACATGTCACATTTTGACATTTTTGCCATACTATAGCCTTGCGTTTTCGGTCATTCTTTCAACATGCATTATTATTGTGTTTTTGTCCGCTTTTTCAAAGTTCTATGCTATGGTGTGTCTTGCCACGCTATTTTATGCTGTTTTGGGGTGTTTTCAGGTTTTTTGGGGACATGTCACATTTTGAAGTTTTTGCCATACTATAGCCTTGCTCTTTTGCTCATTTTTTCAACATGCATTATTATGGTGTTTTTGGCCGTTTTTGCAACATTCTATACTATGGTATGTTTTGGCACGCTATTTTATGCTGTTTTAAAGTGTTTTCAGCTTTTTTTGGGACATGTCACATTTTGACATTTTTGCCATACTATAGCCTTGCTTTTTTGGTCATTTTTTCAACTTGTATTTTTATGGTGTTTTTGGCCATTTTTGCAACATTCTATGCTATGGTGTGTCTTGGCACGCTATTTTATGCTGTTTTCAGCTTTTTTTGGGACATGTTACATTTTGAAATTTTTGCCATACTATAGCCTTGCTCTTTTGCTCATTTTTTCAACATGCATTATTATGGTGTTTTTGGCCATTTTTGCAACATTCTATACTATGGTGTGTCTCGGCACGCTATTTTATGCTGTTTTGGGGTGTTTTCAGGTTTTTTTGGGACATGTCACATTTTGACATTTTTGCCATACTATAGCCTTGCTCTTTTGCTCATTTTTTCAAACATGCATTATTATTGTGGTTTTGGCCGTTTTTTCAAAGTTCTATGCTACGGTGTGTTTTGGCACGCAATTTTATGCTGTTTTAAAGTGTTTTCAGCTTTTTTTGGGACATGTCACATTTTGACATTTTTGCCATACTATAGCCTTGCGTTTTCGGTCATTGTTTCAACATGCATTATTATGCTGTTTTGGGCCATTTTTGCAACATTCTATGCTATGGTGTGTCTTGGCACGCTATTTTATGCTGTTTTGGGGTGTTTTCAGGTTTTTTTGGGACATGTCACATTTTGACATTTTTGCCATACTATAGCCTTGCTCTTTTGCTCATTTTTTCAACATGCATTATTATGGTGATTTGGCCATTTTTGCAACATTCTATGCTATGGTGTGTCTTGGCACACTATTTTATGCTGTTTTGAGGTGTTTTCAGCTGTTTTGGGGACATGTCACAATATTGACATTTTTGCCATACTATAGCCTTGCTCTTTTGCTCATTTTTTCAACATGCATTATTATGGTGTTTTTGGCCGTTTTTGCAACAATCTATGCTATGGTGTGTCTCGGCACGCTATTTTATGCTGTTTTGAGGTGTTTTCAGCTGTTTTGGGGACATGTCACATTTTGACATTTTTGCCATACTATAGCCTTGTGTTTTCGGTCATTGTTTCAACATGAATTATAATGATGTTTTGGGCCATTTTTGCAACAATCTATGCTATGGCGTGTCTTTGCACGCTATTTTATGCTGATTTGAGGTGTTTTCAGTTGTTTTGTGGACATGTCCCATTTTGACATTTTTGCCATACTATAGCCTTGTCTTTTGCTCATTTTTTCAAACATGCATTATTATTGTGGTTTTGGCCGTTTTTTCAAAGTTCTATGCTACGGTGTGTTTTGGCACGCAATTTTATGCTGTTTTAAAGTGTTTTCAGCTTTTTTTGGGACATGTCACATTTTGACATTTTTGCCATACTATAGCCTTGCTTTTTCGGTCATTGTTTCAACATGCATTATTATTGTGTTTTTGTCCATTTTTTCAAAGCTCTATGCTACAGTGTGTTTTGGCACGCAATTTTATGCTGTTTTAAAGTGTTTTCAGCTTTTTTTGAAACATATCACATTTTGACATTTTTGCCAGACTATAGCCTTGCTTTTGTTGTCATTTTTTTCAACATGTATTGTTATGGTGGTTTAGGCCATTTTTGCAACATTCTATACTATGGTGTGTCGTGGCACGCTATTTTATGCTGTTTTGGGGTGTTTTCAGCTTTTTTTGGGACATGTCACATTTTGACATTTTTGCCATACTATAGCCTTGCTTTTTCGGGCATTTTTTCAACATGTATTATTATGGTGTTTTTGGCTGTTCTTGCAACATTCTATGCTATGGTGTGTCTTGGCACGCTATTTTATGCTGATTTGAGGTATTTTCAGCTGTTTTGGGGACATGTCATATTTTGACATTTTTCCATACTATAGCCTTGCGTTTTCGGTCATTCTTTCAACATGCATTATTATTGTGTTTTTGTCCGCTTTTTCAAAGTTCTATGCTACGGCATGTCGTGGGGCCTTATTTTATGCTGTTGTGATGTATTTTCAGCTGTTCTGGGGACATGTCATATTTTTACATTTTTGCCATACTATAGCCTTGCTTTTTGGTCATTTTTCAACATGCATTATTATGCTGTTTTTGGCCGTTTTTGCAACATTCTATGCTATGGTGTGTTTTGGCACGCTATTTTATGCTAAGTTTGAGGTGTTTTCAGTTGTTTTGTGGACATGTCCCATTTTGACATTTTTGCCATACTGTAGCCTTGTCTTTTGTTTATTTTTTTAAACATGCATTATAATTGTGGTTTTGGCCGTTTTTTCAAAGTTCTATGCTACAGTGTGTTTTGGCACGCAATTTTATGCTGTTTTAAAGTGTTTTCAGCTTTTTTTTGGGACATGTCACATTTTGACATTTTTGCCATACTATAGCCTTGCGTTTTCGGTCATTGTTTCAACATGCATTATTATGCTGTTTTGGGCCATTTTTGCAACATTCTATGCTATGGTGTGTCTCGGCACGCTATTTTATGCTGTTTTGAGGTGTTTTCAGCTTTTTTTGGGACATGTCACATTTTGACATTTTTGCCATACTATAGCCTTGCTTTTTTGGTCATTTTTTCAACTTGTATTTTTATGGTGTTTTTGGCCGTTTTTTTCAACATTCTATGCTATGGTGTGTTTTGGCATGCTATTTTATGCTGTTTTGAGGTGTTTTCAGCTGTTTTCGGGACATGTCCCATTTTGACATTTTTGCCATAATATAGCCTTGCTCTTTTGCTCATTTTTTTCAACATGCATTATTATGCTGTTTTTGGCCGTTTTTGCAATATTCTATGCTATGGTGTGTTTTGGCAAGCTATTTTATGCTGATTTAAAGTGTTTTCAACTTTTTTGGGGACATGTCACATTTTGACATTTTTGCCATACTATAGCCATGCTCTTTTGCTCACTTTTTCAACATGCATTATTATGGTGTTTTTGGCCGTTTTTGCAACAATCTATGCTATGGTGTGTCTCGGCACGCTATTTTATGCTGTTTTGAGGTTTTTTTTAGCTTTTTTTGGGACATGTCACATTTTGACATTTTTGCCATACTATAGCCTTGCTTTTTTGCTCATTTTTTCTACATGTATTATTATAGTGTTTTTGGCCGTTTTTGCAACATTCTATGCTATGGTGTGTTTTGGCACGCTATTTTATGCTGTTTTAAAGTGTTTTCAGCTTTTTTTGGGACATGTCACATTTTGACATTTTTGCCATACTATAGCCTTGCGTTTTTGGTGAGTTTTTCAACTTGAATTTTTATGGTGTTTTTGGCCATTTTTGCAACATTCTATGCTATGGTGTGTCTCGGTACACTATTTTATGCTGTTTTGAGGTGTTTTCAGCTTTTTTTGGGACATGTCACATTTTGACATTTTTGCCATACTATAGCCTTGCTCTTTTGCTCATTTTTTCAATATGCATTATTATGATGTTTTTGGCCATTTTTGCAACATTCTATGCTATGGTGTGTTTTGGCACACTATTTTATGCTGATTTAAAGTGTTTTCAACTTTTTTCGGGACATGTTACATTTTGACATTTTTGCCATACTATAGCCATGCTCTTTTGCTCATTTTTTCAACATGCATTATTATGGTGTTTTTGGCCGTTTTTGCAACAATCTATGCTATGGTGTGTCTCGGCACACTATTTTATGCTGTTTTGAGGTTTTTTTTAGCTTTTTTGGGGACATGTCACATTTTGAAATTTTTGTCATACTATAGCCTTGCTTTTTGCTCATTTTTCTACATGTATTATTATAGTGTTTTTGGCCGTTTTGCCACATTCTATACTATGGTATGTTTTGTACGCTATTTTATGCTGTTTTGAGGTGTTTTCAGGTTTTTTGGGACATGTCACATTTTGACATTTTGCCATACTATAGCCTTGCTTTTTGGTCATTTTTCAAACATGCATTATTATGGTGTTTTTGGCCATTTTTGCAACATTCTATGCTATGGTGTGTCTTGGCACGCTATTTTATGCTGTTTTGCGGTGTTTTCAGCTGTTTTGGGGACATGTCCCATTTTGACATTTTTGCCATACTATAGCCTTGCGTTTTCGGTCATTCTTTCAACATGCATTATTATTGTGGTTTTGGCCGTTTTTCAAAGTTCTATGCTACGGTGTGTCTTGTACGCAATTTTATGCTGTTTTAAAGTGTTTTCAGCTTTTTTTGGGACATGTCACATTTTGACATTTTGCCATACTATAGCCTTGCGTTTTTGGTGAGTTTTTCAACTTGTATTTTTATGGTGTTTTTGGCCATTTTACAACATTCTATGCTATGGTATGTTTTGGCACGCTATTTTATGCTGTTTTGGGGTGTTTTCAGCTTTTTTTGGGACATGTCACATTTTGACATTTTTGCCATACTATAGCCTTGCTTTTTCGGTCATTTTTTCAACATGTATTGTTATGGTGTTTTTGGCCATTTTTGCAACATTCTATGCTATGGTGTGTTTTGGCACGCTATTTTATGCTGATTTAAAGTGTTTTCAACTTTTTTTGGGACATGTCACATTTTGACATTTTTGCCATACTATAGCCTTGCTTTTTTGGTCATTTTTTCAACTTGTATTTTTATGGTGTTTTTGGCCGTTTTTGCAACATTCTATGCTATGGTGTGTCTTGGCACGCTATTTTATGCTGTTTTGAGGTTATTTTAGCTTTTTTTGGGACATGTCACATTTTGAAATTTTTGCCATACTATAGCCTTGCGTTTTCGGTCATTCTTTCAACATGCATTATTATTGTGTTTTTGTCCGCTTTTCAAAGTTCTATGCTATGGTGTGTCTTGTACGCTATTTTATGCTGTTTTGAGGTGTTTTCAGCTTTTTTGGGACATGTCACATTTTGACATTTTGCCATACTATAGCCTTGCTTTTTTGCTCATTTTTTCTACATGCATTATTATAGTGTTTTTGGCCGTTTTTGCAACATTCTATACTATGGTATGTTTTGGCACGCTATTTTATGCTGTTTTAAAGTGTTTTCAGCTTTTTTGGGACATGTCACATTTTGACATTTATACTATAGCCTTGCGTTTTCGGTCATTGTTTCAACATGCATTATTATGGTGTTTTTGGCCATTTTTGCAACATTCTATGCTATGGTGTGTCTTGGCACGCTATTTTATGCTGTTTTGAGGTGTTTTCAGCTTTTTTTGGGACATGTCACATTTTGACATTTTTGCCATACTATAGCCTTGCTCTTTTGCTCATTTTTTCAATATGCATTATTATGGTGTTTTTGGCCATTTTACAACATTCTATGCTATGGTGTGTTTGGCACGCAGTTTTATGCTGTTTTAAAGTGTTTTCAGCTTTTTTTGGGACATGTCACATTTTGACATTTTTGCCATACTATAGCCTTGCTTTTTTGGTCATTTTTTCTACATGTATTATTATAGTGTTTTTGGCCGTTTTTGCAGTATTCTATGCTATGGTGTGTTTTGGCACGCTATTTTATGTTGTTTTAAAGTGTTTTCAACTTTTTTTGGGACATGTTACATTTTGACATTTTTGCCATACTATAGCCTTGCTTTTTTGGTCATTTTTTCAATATGCATTATTATGATGTTTTTGGCCATTTTTGCAACATTCTATGCTCTGGTGTGTCTTGGCATGCTATTTTATGCTGTTTTAAAGTGTTTTCAACTTTTTTGGGACATGTCACATTTTGAAGTTTTTGCCATACTATAGCCTTGCTCTTTTGCTCATTTTTTCAACATGCATTATTATGGTGTTTTTGGCCATTTTTATAACATTCTATGCTATGGTATGTTTTGGCACGCTATTTTATGCTGTTTTAAAATGTTTTCAGCTGTTTTGGGGACATGTCCCATTTTGACATTTTTGCCATACTATAGCCTTGCGTTTTCGGTCATTCTTTCAACATGCATTATTATTGTGGTTTTGGCCGTTTTTTCAAAGTTCTATGCTACGGTGTGTCTTGGCACGCAATTTTATGCTGTTTTAAAGTGTTTTCAGCTTCTTTTTGGGACATGTCACATTTTGACATTTTTGCCATACTATAGCCTTGCGTTTTTGGTGAGTTTTTCAACTTGTATTTTTATGGTGTTTTTGGCCATTTTTACAACATTCTATGCTATGGTATGTTTTGGCACGTTATTTTATGCTGTTTTGGGGTGTTTTCAGGTTTTTTTGGGACATGTCACATTTTGACATTTTTGCCATACTATAGCCTTGCTCTTTTGCTCATTTTTTCAATATGCATTATTATGATGTTTTTGGCCATTTTTGCAACATTCTATGCTCTGGTGTGTCTTGGCACGCTATTTTATGCTGTTTTAAAGTGTTTTCAACTTTTTTGGGACATGTCACATTTTAACATTTTTGCCATACTATAGCCTTGCTTTTTGGTCATTTTTCAACTTGTATTATTATGGTGTTTTGGCCGTTTTGCAACATTCTATGCTATGGTGTGTCTTGGCACGCTATTTTATGCTGTTTTGAGGTTATTTTAGCTTTTTTTGGGACATGTCACATTTTGAAATTTTTGCCATACTATAGCCTTGCGTTTTCGGTCATTCTTTCAACATGCATTATTATTGTGTTTTTGTCCGCTTTTTCAAAGTTCTATGCTACGGTGTGTCTTGGCACGCTATTTTATGCTGTTTTGAGGTGTTTTCAGCTTTTTTTGGGACATGTCACATTTTGACATTTTGCCATACTATAGACTTGCTTTTTGCTCATTTTTTCTACATGCATTATTATAGTGTTTTGGCCGTTTTGCAAAATTCTATGCTATGGTGTGTTTTGGCACGCTATTTTATGCTGTTTTAAAGTGTTTTCAGCTTTTTTTGGGACATGTCACATTTTGACATTTTTGCCATACTATAGCCTTGCTTTTTGGTCATTTTTCAACTTGTATTTATTATGGTGTTTTTGGCCATTTTGCAACATTCTATGCTATGGTGTGTCTTGGCACGCTATTTTATGCTGTTTTGAGGTGTTTTCAGCTTTTTTGGGACATGTCACATTTTGACATTTGTGCCATACTATAGCCTTGCTCTTTTGCTCATTTTTCTACATGCATTATTATGGTGTTTTTGGCCATTTTTACAACATTCTATGCTATGGTGTGTTTTGGCACGCAGTTTTATGCTGTTTTAAAGTGTTTTCAGCTTTTTTTGGGACATGTCACATTTTGACATTGTTGCCATACTACAGCCTTGCTTTTTTGGTCATTTTTTCTACATGTATTATTATAGTGTTTTTGGCCGTTTTTGCAATATTCTATGCTATGGTGTGTTTTGGCACGCTATTTTCTGTTGATTTAAAGTGTTTTCAACTTTTTTTTGGGACATGTTACATTTTGACATTTTTGCCATACTATAGCCTTGCTTTTTGGTCATTTTTCAACTTGTATTTATTATGATGTTTTTGGCCATTTTTGCAACATTCTATGCTCTGGTGTGTCTTGGCACGCTATTTTATGCTGTTTTAAAGTGTTTTCAGCTTTTTTTGGGACATGTCACATTTTGACATTTTTGCCATACTATAGCCTTGCTCTTTTGCTCATTTTTCAACATGCATTATTATGGTGTTTTTGGCCATTTTACAACATTCTATGCTATGGTATGTTTTGTACGCTATTTTATGCTGTTTTAAAATGTTTTCAGCTGTTTTGGGGACATGTCCCATTTTGACATTTTGCCATACTATAGCCTTGCTTTTCGGTCATTCTTTCAACATGCATTATTATTGTGGTTTTGGCCATTTTGAAAGTTCTATGCTACTGTGTGTTTTGGTACTCAATTTTATGCTGTTTTAAAGTGTTTTCAGCTTCTTTTTGGGACATGTCACATTTTGACATTTTTGCCATACTATAGCCTTGCGTTTTTGGTGAGTTTTTCAACTTGTATTTTTATGGTGTTTTTGGCCATTTTTACAACATTCTATGCTATGGTATGTTTTGGCACGTTATTTTATGCTGTTTTGGGGTGTTTTCAGGTTTTTTTGGGACATGTCACATTTTGACATTTTTGCCATACTATAGCCTTGCTCTTTTGCTCATTTTTTCAACATGCATTATTATGGTGTTTTTGGCCATTTTTGCAACATTCTATGCTATGGTGTGTCTTGGCAAGCTATTTTACGCTGTTTTCAGCTTTTTTTGGGACATGTCACATTTTGACATTTTTGCCATACTATAGCCTTGCTTTTTGGTCATTTTTCAACATGCATTATTATGGTGTTTTTGGCCGTTTTTGCAACATTCTATGCTATGGTGTGTCTTGGCATGCTATTTTATGCTGTTTTGAGGTTATTTTAGCTTTTTTTGGGACATGTCACATTTTGAAATTTTTGCCATACTATAGCCTTGCGTTTTCGGTCATTCTTTCAACATGCATTATTATTGTGTTTTTGTCCGCTTTTTCAAAGTTCTATGCTATGGTGTGTCTTGGCACGCTATTTTATGCTGTTTTGAGGTGTTTTCAGCTTTTTTTGGGACATGTCACATTTTGACATTTTTGCCATACTATAGCCTTGCTTTTTTGCTCATTTTTTCTACATGTATTATTATAGTGTTTTTGGCCGTTTTTGCAACATTCTATACTATGGTGTGTTTTGGCACGCTATTTTATGCTGTTTTAAAGTGTTTTCAGCTTTTTTTGGGACATGTCACATTTTGACATTTTTGCCATACTATAGCCTTGCTTTTTTGGTCATTTTTTCAACTTGTATTTTTATGGTGTTTTTGGCCATTTTTGCAACATTCTATGCTATGGTGTGTCTTGTACGCTATTTTATGCTGTTTTGAAGTGTTTTCAGCTTTTTTTGGGACATGTCACATTTTGAAATTTTGCCATACTATAGCCTTGCTCTTTTGCTCATTTTTCAACATGTATTATTATGGTGTTTTTGGCCGTTTTGCAACATTCTATGCTATGGTGTGTCTTGTACGCTATTTTATGCTGTTTTGAGGTGTTTTCAGCTTTTTTTGGGACATGTCACATTTTGACATTTTTGCCATACTATAGCCTTGCTTTTTGCTCATTTTCAACATGCATTATTATAGTGTTTTGGCCGTTTTTGCAACATTCTATACTATGGTATGTTTTGGCACGCTATTTTATGCTGTTTTAAAGTGTTTTCAGCTTTTTTTGGGACATGTCCCATTTTGACATTTTTGCCATACTATAGCCTTGCGTTTTCGGTCATTGTTTCAACATGCATTATTATGCTGTTTTGGGCCATTTTTGCAACAATCTATGCTATGGCGTGTCTTTGAACGCTATTTTATGCTGATTTGAGGTGTTTTCAGTTGTTTTGTGGACATGTCCCATTTTGACATTTTTGCCATACTATAGCCTTGCGTTTTCGGTCATTGTTTCTACATGCATTATTATAGTGTTTTTGGCCGTTTTTGCAACATTCTATACAATGGTATGTTTTGGCATGCTATTTTATGCTGTTTTAAAGTGTTTTCAACTTTTTTGGGACATGTCACATTTTGACATTTTGCCATACTATAGCCTTGCTTTTTGGTCATTTTTCAACTTGTATTATTATGGTGTTTTGGGCCATTTTGCAACATTCTATGCTATGGTGTGTCTTGGCACGCTATTTTATGCTGTTTTAAAGTGTTTTCAGCTTTTTTTGGGACATGTCACATTTTGAAATTTTTGCCATACTATAGCCTTGCTTTTTTGGTCATTTTTCAACATGTATTATTATGGTGTTTTTGTCCGTTTTTTCAAAGTTCTATGCTACGGTGTGTTTTGGCACGCTATTTTATGCTGTTTTGAGGTGTTTTCAGCTTTTTTTGGGACATGTCACATTTTGAAATTTTTGCCATACTATAGCCTTGCTCTTTTGCTCATTGTTTCAACATGCATTATTATGCTGTTTTGGGCCATTTTTGCAACAATCTATGCTATGGCGTGTCTTTGCACACTATTTTATGCTGATTTGAGGTGTTTTCAGTTGTTTTGTGGACATGTCCCATTTTGACATTTTTGCCATACTATAGCCTTGCGTTTTCGGTCATTTTTTCAACATGCATTATTATGGTGTTTTTGTCTGTTTTTTCAAAGTTCTATCCTACGGTGTGTCTTGGCACGCTATTTTATGCTGTTTTAAAGTGTTTTCAGCTGTTTTGGGGACATGTCACATTTTGACATTTTTGCCATACTATAGCCTTGCTCTTTTGCTCATTTTTCAACATGCAATATTATGGTGTTTTGGCCATTTTGCAATATTCTATGCTGTGGTGTGTTTTGGCAAGCTATTTTATGTTGTTTTAAAGTGTTTTCAACTTTTTTTGGGACATGTCACATTTTGACATTTTTGCCATACTATAGCCTTGCTTTTTTGGTCATTTTTTCAACATGCATTATTATGCTGTTTTTGGCCGTTTTTTCAAAGTTCTATGCTATGGTGTGTCTTGGCACGCTATTTTATGCTGATTTGAGGTGTTTTCAGTTGTTTTGTGGACTTGTCACATTTTGACATTTTTGCCATACTATAGCCTTGCGTTTTCGGTCATTCTTTCAACATGCATTATTATTGTGTTTTTGTCCGCTTTTTCAAAGTTCTATGCTACGGTGTGTCTTGGCACGCTATTTTATGCCGTTTTGGGGTGTTTTCAGGTTTTTTTGGGACATGTCACATTTTGACATTTTTGCCATACTATAGCCTTGCTTTTTTGCTCATTTTTTCAACATGCATTATTATAGTGTTTTTGGCCGTTTTTGCAACATTCTATACTATGGTATGTTTTGGCACGCTATTTTATGCTGTTTTAAAGTGTTTTCAGCTTTTTTTGGGACATGTCACATTTTGACATTTTTGCCATACTATAGCCTTGCTTTTTTGGTCATTTTTTCAACTTGTATTATTATGGTGTTTTGGCCATTTTGCAACATTCTATACTATGGTGTGTCTTGGCACGCTATTTTATGCTGTTTTGAGGTTGTTTTTTAGCTTTTTTTGGGACATGTCACATTTTGAAATTTTTGCCATACTATAGCCTTGCTTTTTTGGTCATTTTTCAACATGTATTATTATGGTGTTTTTGTCCGTTTTTGCAACATTCTATGCTACGGTGTGTCTCGGCACGCTATTTTATGCTGTTTTGGGGTGTTTTCAGGTTTTTTTGGGACATGTCACATTTTGACATTTTTGCCATACTATAGCCTTGCTCTTTTGCTCATTTTTTCAAACATGCATTATTATTGTGGTTTTGGCCGTTTTTTCAAAGTTCTATGCTACGGTGTGTTTTGGCACGCAATTTTATGCTGTTTTAAAGTGTTTTCAGCTTTTTTTGGGACATGTCACATTTTGACATTTTTGCCATACTATAGCCTTGCGTTTTCGGTCATTGTTTCAACATGCATTATTATGCTGTTTTGGGCCATTTTTGCAACATTCTATGCTATGGTGTGTCTTGGCACGCTATTTTATGCTGTTTTGGGGTGTTTTCAGGTTTTTTTGGGACATGTCACATTTTGACATTTTTGCCATACTATAGCCTTGCTCTTTTGCTCATTTTTTCAACATGCATTATTATGGTGATTTGGCCATTTTTGCAACATTCTATGCTATGGTGTGTCTTGGCACACTATTTTATGCTGTTTTGAGGTGTTTTCAGCTTTTTTTGGGACATGTTACATTTTGAAATTTTTGCCATACTATAGCCTTGCTTCTTTGGTCATTTTTTCAACATGTATTATTATGGTGTTTTTGTAACAATCTATGCTATGGTGTGTCTCGGCACGCTATTTTATGCTGTTTTGAGGTTTTTTTTAGCTTTTTTTGGGACATGTCACATTTTGAAATTTTTGCCATACTATAGCCTTGCGTTTTCGGTCATTGTTTCAACATGCATTATTATGCTGTTTTTGGCCGTTTTTGCAATATTCTATGCTATGGTGTGTTTTGGCACGCTATTTTATGCTGATTTGAGGTGTTTTCAGTTGTTTTGTGGACATGTCCTATTTTGACATTTTTGCCATACTATAGCCTTGTCTTTTGCTCATTTTTTCAAACATGCATTATTATTGTGGTTTTGGCCGTTTTTTCAAAGTTCTATGCTACGGTGTGTTTTGGCACGCAATTTTATGCTGTTTTAAAGTGTTTTCAGGTTTTTGGGACATGTCACATTTTGACATTTTGCCATACTATAGCCTTGCTCTTTTGCTCATTTTTTCAACATGCATTATTATGGTGTTTTTGGCCATTTTTATAACATTCTATGCTATGGTATGTTTTGGCATGCTATTTTATACTGTTTTAAAGTGTTTTCAACTTTTTTTGGGACATGTCACATTTTGACATTTTTGCCATACTATAGCCTTGCTCTTTTAGTCATTTTTTCAACATGCATTATTATGGTGTTTTTGGCCATTTTTGCAACATTCTATGCTATGATGTGTTTTGGCACACTATTTTATGCTGATTTAAAGTGTTTTCAGCTTTTTTTGGGACATGTCACATTTTGACATTTTTGCCATACTATAGCCTTGCTTTTTTGGTCATTTTTTCAACATGTATTATTATGGTCTTTTGGGCTGTTTTTGCAAGACTCTATGCTATGGCGTGTCTTGGCACACTATTTTATGCTAATTTAAGGTGTTTTCAGATCTTTTTGGGACATGTCACATTTTGAAATTTTTAGCCATACTATAGCCTTGCCTTCTTGGTCATTTTTTCATCATGCATGTTATTTGCCGTTTTTGGAACATTGTACAGTAAGTTGTGTCTCGGCATGCTACTTTGTGCCTTGCCCTCTTCGTCATTTTTTCGACATGCTATATCATGGTGCATTTGGCCGATTTTGCAACATATTACGCTATGACGTGTCTGGACACGCCTTTTTATGCTGTTTGGAGGGGTTTTAAGCTTTTTTGTGCTATGGCCGTGTCTATAGCTTGTAGAGACACATGATAGTATACAATGTGGAAATAAAAGTTAAAACGTCCAAAAACTTCATAATTTAGCAAGTCAACAAAATGGTCAAAAACAGCACTGTATAATATGTGTAAAACATCTAACTTTGATATGTCTAAAAATGCCTGACAACATATTATAACTTGTAGAGATGCTTGATAGTTTACAATGTGGAAGTAAAAGCCAAAAAAGTCCAAAAACTTCTTAATTTAGCATGTCAAAAAAATGTCCAAAAACGCCACTGTACAGTATATTGAAAAATGTCTGAAATCAACATATTACATCTTGTAGAGATGCATGATAGTATACAATGTGGAAATAAAAGCCAAGCAAGGCTAAAAACTTAATTATTATTATAATAATTTAGCATGTAAAAAAATGGCCAAAAAGGCAGTATTAGTATTGTAGTATGTCAAAAATGTCAAATTTTGACTTCATGAAAATGCCCGAAAACAACATATAATAGCGCGTCATAGTATGCAATGTGGACATGAAGGCCTATAATAGCCAAAAACGTCATAACTTAGCATGTCAAAAAAATGGCCAAAAATGCCATAGTGTAGTATGTCGAAAAATGTCAAATGTTGACATGTCATAAAAATGGCTGAAAACGACATATAATAACTTGTAGAGACGCGTCATACTATACAATATGGAAATAAAGGCCAAAAAAGACCAGGAGCGTCATAATTTAGCATGTTGAAAAAATGGCCAAAAACACCATAGCATACTTTGTTGAAAAATGTCAAATTTTGACATGTCATAAAAATGTCCTGAGTACAACATATTATAGCTTGTAGAGACAAGTCATTGTATACAAAGTGGACATAAAGGCCAAAAAAAAGACCAAAAACATCATAATTTAGCATCTTAAAAAAATGGCCAAAAATTCTGTAGTTTAATATGTTGAAAAATGTCAATTTTTGACATGTCATGAAAATGGCTGAAAATGACATATTATAGCTTGTAGAGATGCGTCATAGTTTACAAAGTTGAAAAACAGGCAAAAAAAAGGCCAAAAACATCGTTATTTAGCATGTTGAAAAAATGATCAAAAACGCCACAGGATTTTATGTTGAAAAATGTCAAATTTCTGAAAACAACATATTATGACTTATAGAGACACGTCATAGTATACAAAGTGGAAATAAAGACAAAAAAGGCCAAAAACTTCATAATTTAGCATGTTGAAAAAATGACTGAAAACGACATATAATAGCTTGCAGAGACGCGTCATATTATACAATGTAAAAACAAGTGCCAAAAAAGCTAAAAATGTCATAATTTAGCATGTCGATAAAATGACTGAAAATGCCACAGAATAGTATGTTGAAAAATGTAAAATTCTGACACATCATAAAAATGTCTGAAAATGATATATTATAGTTTCTAGAGAAGTTTCATAGTATACAATGTACGAAATAAAGGCAAAAAAGGGTCAAAAACGTAAAAATTCAGCATGTCAAAAAATTGATTGAAAACGCCATAGTATAGTATGATGAAAAATGTGAAATTTTGACTGAATAAAAATGGCTGAAAATGACATATTATGGCTGGTAGAGATGCATCATAGTATACAATGCGGAAATAAAGGCCGAAAAGGTGAAAAACAAAAATGTCATCAAAACATCATAGTAAAATACGAATGCTGTCAAAAAATGCAAATCATCCCAGTGTACCATGTCGTCCTGCAAAATAGCAAAGAAACCTCACAGTGTAATTTGTCGTCTAAAAATGCAAAAAAAAAACAACCCAGAATTGTATAGTCTGTCGTCCATGACTTTGACACAGCATTAAAGATGTCACAGTATTTAGTGATGCATTTTTTCCAAAACAGCACAATGCTACAGTACAGCATCATGACTAAAACAGCGTTTAAAACAAAAGCCGTAGGATAGCATGTAATCCAAAATATCATTAAGTCATACTTTTACATGCCATCTGAAATAACACAAAAAAGGTCAAAGCCGTCCAAAAAAAAGCATTAAAATGTGTAGGAAGATAGAATGTTTAAAAGCAGCCCCCAAAGTTTGCAGCACGTTGTTTTTTACTATAGGTGCCCTGCAACAAACCAGCTGTGGTGTGCCTCAGATAAAGAAAGATCACTCTCAACACTAAGTCTTTTCTGCAGCTTTGACGTCTCGTTTGTGCATTGTTCGGCCCTTCAACAGTGCATATATGATCACAAAAAGACATGAGCTTACCTCAGCCCTCACAGATCAAATCTGTGCCTGTGGTGTGCTGATCTTTCTGCAGAGCGCCATGCAGAGCAGGCCTCTGAGACTAAAATGGCCGCCACTCCGACCTGTGGTGCAGTTTCTCTGGTGACCACTAGAGAGCACCCATGACCCTGTAGTTGTCTATATAGTTGCTTTTTAAGATCTACACTGTACACACAGGGATGTACAGGCACGCACAAGGCCCTGGGCATTCACCTGTACACATTAATGTGCAACAAACACAGACACACAGAGATTATCTCATGAGTGCCTTCCCTTTAAATTTTTATGAGGGTTTGATCTTCTGTTTCCTCTATTGTAAAGCCCTGGAAAGCTGCCTGCGCCTGCTGTATGGGGCTGCATCATCTAATATTTCCATCTGTGAAAGAGGTGGGCCATTTTAATACTGTATCAGTCAGACTATCTGAAAAGTGCTGAAGTGAACAGTTCACGGAGTATACAAAGCAACTAACGATGACTTCAGTGTTCAAACTTAAACAGAACAGGACTGTAACGCTTGAGCTCGCTGTAACAACACCTCCATGATGTTGATCTTCGTCCCAGAGGTGTATTGACTTGTCTCGTTTTGAATTTTGATCTCTAGCTCTAGCAAGTCCAGCTGCCATACACCCCCCTCCCCTAGCATCGCTTGCTGGTTTTGTGGACACCAGTGTGGTTTTTGTCAGCTGCATGTCCACCAGGACGCACATTTCTTTCAAGATGAGAAAAAAAAGTTACCTTATTTTGGACTTGAAGTTATATGCAGAATGTCTGAACTGCTCACACTTTCAGAGGTTATAAGAATGCAATATCACAGGGTAACTGTGGTATTTTTCAGCCTGGGCCCTATTTTCTCGTGTTTTTGTGAGTAATGGAAATAATGTCTTCAACGGTCCAGTGTTGAGCAAGAGGGCATCAACTGGCTGCCATATAATCACTCTGGGCATGTTCGTACTGTCAATTTACGTCCACTAAAAGTCCTTGTTTTTTCCACTGACATGTCCAGATTGTTATTCTAGGTGTCAGAAAGGATCCCAACATTAGACAGACCTTCTTGTTCCTAAAACTAAAGCTTTCAGAAAAAATCATAACTTATGACACACCAGAAGTGTGTGGTGGTGTATTTATCTGCCCTCTGCCTGTATTTTCTTCTTTCCTTGCTATTTTCTGTGTTCAGAACATGTACGGGTGTGTTCCACCGCAGTGCTCAGGAGAGGTCGGGGCTTCATAGAAAGGTAGCAACCAGGTGCCAGACCTTGAGCAGCGAACATCCAAGACACAACCCAGAAAACAGTCAGTGAGGCCACATGCCAGACATGGCTTTCACTGACGAGCGTGTTTAGAAACAGTAACCGGCAATCCTGCATAGTGTACCTTTAAACAAAAAGGGATTCTAGTCTATCTAACAATAACGAACGCACTTTTAGTTGACATAAATTGAAGGTGCTAACACATCCAGAGTGGTTCATTGCAGCCAGTTTGCTGCTGCCAAAAATTGTTTCTTTTTCTTCCATTAGTCACTTGGTCACAAGGAAAATAGGGTCCAAGTTGAAAAATTTCAAAGTTACCATTTGAGACTTTATTTCACAACTTTTTGAAATTCTTGTGGTTTGGTCTCAGTCCTAACTTGGTCTTAAGCCCATTGGTTTCTCTTTCTTACAATTGACCAAACAATTTTCCTTAGAAAAATAGCATCAAACAATAACTGACAAAAATTTGAAGCAACATATTGACTGCGATGGATTAGTTCTTGTAAGTCTTGAGTCCTTGTTAGTAAAATTTACTGCATGGACTGTAGGATTTCAAACTTATGGTATGCTTTAGAAATACTGAAAGCACTCCTTACTTTTACACAGACAATGATAAAGCTCAATACCAGTAAAACTACTGTCCTTTAACACACTGAAAAAATACCAAAAGGACACGTTTTTGGCAACAGAACAAACAACTCCCAAAGTCAGGGGTTCTTCGATGGTCCGTTTATATTTTTTGGAGCAGTTGCAATCTGTTTGAGGCAATAGAAAGATTCACAATTCTCTTTTTAAAACACGTTTGGTCTAGCAACAAAAAGGTTACCGACGTAATATCTCCATACAGGTCTTATAGTCAGGTTCTTCTGCCTAAGGATCACAAGGACATACATAACGTTGTCAGTTTCCAGATGCTTACTAACAAATACAGTACGTCTGTTTTTCATCCAGTGTTTTTCGTGGGGACAGTTGCATTATGAGTCATTTTTCAAGCATCGGAAGATGACCTCTAGGACTTCTAAACAGCAGTGGGTAGGGAGAACCAGGGTCTGTTGTCACGTTTAACAATTTAGCCTTTCTCACATTAAAAAATAAAATAAAATCACCATTTAGTTCCAAATTTACTGACAACAAATACTCATGCATTCATGGAATTTTCGCTATTCAGCATAAGGAGGCCAATTAATCAGAACGGGTGGGTGGTTTTCATGCATGGAAAATCCGACGTGATTGTTCTCAGTTATGTGGCTAATAGTCGATAGTTTATCAATGCAAAAGGGGAACAAACATTTTGTGCACAGTTGAAATACAGACATGTTGGAAATACCTCTCATGGACGTAGCACCTTTTTGGACTGCTTTAGTGACAACGTGTATCCCTGGGCCCTGGTCTACTCTACTCCACATAGCAACAACATTACTACACAAAGTCGACAATTTAGTGTGTTGACCAGAAAATAAAATGTGAACAAAATTCCTACATGTAGCTGTTTTTTTTTCTTTTACAAGTCTTTTTCCATAATGTTGCTGCTATAAGTGACATCCACATCTGCACATAAAAAGTATATATTTATATTTATATAATATATATCCGTACTCTATTAACAGTTTTGTCTACCATGAAGTTTGCCACCCATCTCTCAGAAAAGTTTTTTTGTTTTTTTTTTACTTCAAACATTGATTATTTTACAACACAGAAATCAACTAATTTTGTACAACTTTGGAGGAAGCGATGCTCCGCCGGGTCACAGTCCCTCCGTGATTTTCTTCTTCTTTTTTAGAGTTTTCTTTTAATGTTTTCTTCCCAGTCCTGGTGCAGTTAGACAGGTTTCATCCCAGTAAAACACAGTTTAGAAAAACCAAAGCATTTACAAACTAGCATCGTTAGAACGCAAGGATGTTCAGCCGAGAGCTTCTGCTGAACTTGGACCCTTTAACACGCCCCTAAACCTTCCCCTCCGCCTTCTTCAGCTGAGGGGAAGTAACCCCTGTTTGGCACGGTTATATACACTATGAGCACAGTTCACTTGCAGGAGGGGCTCATGGGAACAAAATGTGGATTTGAGGTGTTAATGTAGAAAGACAGCCGCCAAAAAAAAAAAAGGAAAGCTCGAGTTTTGTCTCGGTAAAGGCTGCTCCTGAGTCAGCCAGTGAAAACTATCTGTAGGGCAGTTAAAGGAGCACCTTGACCTACCAGAACTGATGCTTCAATACTCAAATCATATCCGATATTTCACAATAGCAACACGCTGACATCCGTCTGCAGCTGTGATATGGATTTGGAAAGTCTGAGTGCAGATACTGTGTGTGTATTATTGTGTGTGTTGAAGGGGGAGGATAGTCAGTGAAGGAAGTGAGGTGGACCCGATGGCGAAAGGCCTGACATGACACAGAAAATAGTGCAATGTACAGTACACAATGCATCTCCGTAAATGTACAGTGTACATCAAATACTATACAACCAGAATCGAGAATTAAAAAAGTAGAAACACAACAAAAGAAAAAGAAAAAAAAAACAAAAAACTTGTACAAATGACAAAGTCCAGAAGCGTTCTTCACCCAGAGGAGGATACATCACACTGAAGCCATGGAGAGAAACAAAGGTTTGTGTGACAGACGTCCTACATGTCCTACAGCTCTGCTTCTTGTGCTTCACATTACTAAAAGCCATGTTGCTATACCACATATTTACAGGTCTCTCCTGGGTATCTCTCACACGTTCCACTCGCAATCCAAATCCATCCTCGAGTCCACTGATTCATTTTTCTCTTCCATTGTCCTTCTTTATCTCCACATATCCTCCACCTTTTTCCACCTTTTCCTTTATGTTCTCTTTCATCATGTCCGTCCCTCTTACATTCTGTATTCATAGGCCTTCAGGTGCAGGAGGTCTTTCTGTCTGCTGAACCGTCTCGCAGTAGTTGATCACAAACTAAACACAGAAAGAAAATGTGTCCGTCACTTTTGTTGGTGGTGTGCATGCACATGCATGGCCGCTCCTCTGGTCGCTTCTGTGCCTCCTTTGTCCCCTTTTTCTTCTCCCCCTGATGTCTAAGAGAGGCGTTTCTTAGATTTTCTCCCCATGTCTCTTTTCCTGCGCTCCATCCTCCCCTCTCTGATGTCCTGCTATCTATGATGCTACTCAGGAACTACAGGGGAGGATGGGGAGGGAGGGAAACTGTCCTCTCATCTTCTCTCCTCCACTTTTTAAACCCCTTCACCGTCCATCCTCTCCTCCTCCTCCTCCACCTCCTAATCCTCCACCCTCATCTCCCCTTAGACCCAGGAGTCTGGTGAGGCTGGATAGTGGCTGGTCTCGTAGTTGAGCTCGCTGTAGGGCCGTGAGGCTGAGTAGAAGTCTACATAGTTGCCGGTGGACTTGAGGCCCTGCAGGTGCATGTTGAGGTCACCCTGCGGGGGGCGCCCTCCCCCATGAACTTGGTTCTCATAGAAGGTTTGGTCCTCATAGTTGACGCTGTCGGGCGGAGGAGGGTTTTGGAAAGGCGGGTAGGGCTCTGACGGCAGGCCTTGAGAAGAGATCTGTGAAAGAAAAAAAAAGCAAAGACCGTTATTGAGAGAAAAGCAAGATTATGACAGCTAGGTCCAAAACATCATGACGTGAGGGTATGCACAAGAGTTCTATACTTAAACAACAACTACCCCCAATGCGTCTCCATTTTACTCCAAGCTAGAACCACTAATGCAAGTATATGCAGATGATGTGCATATATCTTTTAAACTAGAATTTCCATCTCACAGTTGTGTGCCTCCACCAGCCAAGTTGCAATTTACATTCATGTCTGTCCAGACTCATGGTGCATGACAGCTGACATCGTTTCAAGCACAGATGTTGCTGCAAAAAGCTACAGCATCTTAACATGGATGCTTCACACATATCTTCACTTCGTCAGCACAGTAGATTTGTACAGTCAGCACAGTTTCAATGTAGACAGCCATGATTAGTGTCACCAATTCAATCTCTGACCAAATTTCTCCTCTTTTGTTCGTGAGTTATGGTGATGCATAATGGCAATAAAAGTGTTTTTGCAGATCATTATCATCATAACAATGACAGTGAAAGTGACCTTTGAACATTATTTTATTCTGTATATGTGTTTGAAATTTTGTCATAATTAGTGTTAATTAATTCTTGAGTTAGGGCGAAAAAATGTTTTCTGAGGTTACAGTGGCCTTGACCTTTACCCTAAATCTACCAAATTCTAATTAGTTCAACCTTGAGTGCAAGTGGACATGCAAAATTTAATAATATTTTTTAAGACCTTTTTGAGATCCTATTGAGAGTTCATGAAAATGCAATGGACGTGTGGTCACAGAGATCTTGACCTTTGAATCTAATCAACCAAAATCTAATCAATTCTATCTTGAGTCTTAGTAAAAGTTTGTGTTAAATTTGAAAAATTTCCTCAAGGTGTGCCTGAGATATTGTGTCAGAGGGATGAACCAGAGAAGGTCACAGTGACCTTGACCTTTGACCACTAAAATCTAATCACTTCATCATTGAGTCCAAGTGGATGTTTGTGCCAAATTTAAGGAAACTCCCTCAAGGCACTGTTGAGATATAGCATTCGTAAGAATGGGACAGACAGACAGGCCCAAAACAAATTGTAAAAATACCAGTAAAATATGAACAAAAGTAAAATACCAGCAGAGATTCATAAAAAATAGAGACACAAATAATGGACAACATGCAAGCAGTTCAGGGTCGAAAAGTTCTGATAGCTTTGAGATTATTTAAGCATTAGGAATAATGGTCTTTGCTCAAAAACTTTGAAAAGCCCCTTCAGAAATCAGTTTCAATGTGACTCACATTTCTAAAACACACCAAATGTTTATAGACATCTACCAGCTCTAGCTAGCATGACACACGGGATTTCAGTGATTAATAGTAGCTAGAGGTGGTACAAGTACTCAACCAGAAAATTCTGTGCAGAAATGATACCCAAACCCAGGTTGTATCCATGTCTTTTAGACCTAGACTAAAATATAACTAAATCAAAAGCCAACTCTATGCTAAACAAAGCAGAAGAACTCTAATCAGACCAGACTAAGTTAGCTCCTTTAGGTGGAGATGACTTTTGTGTGTACGAGACCATTACAAAGCAGAATGGTTTAAGAGCACGGATGCCCTCTAGTGCAAACCTTATAGAATTAGATGCCTACAATGCATATAAAAGCATGTCTAACATGAAAAAGTTCTTCTGTGATCAAAAACTAAATACCTATATCTGAATGTGCCAAAAGATTATTAACCATTGCAACCAAAATGGACTTTGCACACCTGTTGGTGACTTTCTTTTTTATATTTTTGGGGGATGAAATACGATAATGCATTTTCCATCAAAAGCCATAAGTCCCCAAGAATAAGCATGAATTGAACCAGCATAAATTAGCAGTAAAGATCTCGGTATCTGTCAGTTATGAAAGTGTATTTAGCTCAATGGTTCGCAAAAAGACGGCTGGCTCACCAGATTGTTTGTTTAGCTAGCGAGCAAACCAATATCTTAACACAAAAAATGGATTAGATTGTTGTGCACTGCTGTGAGACTGCCAAGTCATACGTTTAACAACAGTCTTAGATATTGCTGCCAAAGGGTGTGATGGGTAATATGAAAGGCTTTTACTGGCAACAAAGCTGAATTGAAAGCCACACCCTGAAGGCAATTTACTGCAGTATAACTATAAAGCATAAATGGGACTCTATAAGTTTATAGTGACCCTCATTGTATTTTATCCCCCTTTGTGTCACTATTAAATTCCCATACAAAAAAGGGACTCATTCTGCTGTCATATTTTATCTCCATCTACAACTTACTATGGAATTACTATACTGCACTTCATTCTGTTGAACTGTCATGAAGGGGTAAGCAGAGCTTGCAATGTAGCATAAAAACTAGAAATACCGCCTTGTCGTTATATGCCGCTGTGAACCTGTCAGGTTTAAGTTACAGTTTACATGCATGTCAGAAAAACCATGGATGCTTCACTCACATCTACCTCGCAGCAGCACAGAATATACAATCTATATAATCAGCACAGTTTCAGGGTGTACACCCAAGCTTATTGTCACCAAATTCCATACCTGACCAAATGTCCCCCCTTGTGTTCATAAGCTATGACATTGAGTAATAGCCAGAAAAGTGCTTTTGCAAAACATTACAATGCCATAGTGAAGCTGACCTTTGACCTTCTAAAAAATTCTCACTTTATTATTTTATCCTAATAGACATTTGTGTGAAAATTTGTCACGATTAGTATATACATTTTTTGAGTTTTGGCAAAAAAAAACATGTTTTTTGAGGTCATGGTGACCTTTACCTTTGACCCTTAAATTCAAACCAGTACATTCTTGAGTCAAGAGGATGTTTGTGCCAAATCTGATGAAATTCCCTTAAGGCCTTCTTCAAATATAGTGTTCACAAAATGAGACAGACCCAAGGTCACAGTGACCTTGACCTTTGGCCACCAAATTCTAAAAAGTTCATCGTTGACTCAAAGTGAATGTTTGTGCTAAATATTAAGATATTCCCCCCATCTTTTCTTGAGATATCGCGTTCATGAGAATGTCACAGACAAGGTCACAGTGACCTGGACCTTTGACCACCAAATTCTACTCAGTTTATCATTGACTCAAAGTAAATGTTTATGCCAAATTTGAACAAGTGTCCTCTCAAGACATCATGCTCACAAGGATGAGATGGATGCTAGGTCAATATGACCATCACCTTTCACCTATGACCAACAAAATCTAATCAAGTCAAGTCAAGTCAAGTCAATTTTATTTATAGAGCCGATTATCACAAAACATAGTTTGCCTCAGAGGGCTTTACAGTGTACAACATCCCTCTGCCCTTAGAACCTTAGATCATCCTTGAGTCCATGTGAACGTTTTTGCCAAAATTGAAAAAAAAAAGAAAAAAAAAGTCCATAAATGTGCTTTTGAGATATCGCACTTACAAGAATAGAAAGGACAGACAATCAAAAAACATATAATGCCCTTGGCCATGGCTATCGGTGCGGCGGCATAAAACATCAACATCAGGAGAGAGAGAAAAAGAGAGAAAGAAATGCAAAGATGGGCAACAGACTGAAAAAAAATGTCTTCTAGGCTATCAGACATTAAATGTTGTGATTCTCTAAATGTTTTTTCAGAGAACTTGGGACCCTTAAAATTCTCAAGTAGAAATGTAATAATATATTTGCCTCTGGTGTTTTCATTTCCTCCCTCTGTGAACATCTCTCCTTAGTTAGGTCCATGACTAATGCATTCTTTTGCAAATTGCTACTTATTTAAATGACAGCTAGTAGTAGTAATTCATCACATAAAGGAGGTGAATACTTTGAGGTATTCTTGCTTGCAGCACTTGACTCGATACAGAGACGGAGTGCTCTGTGATCACAATTTTAAGGGCACAAAAGTTATCACATTTAACACAGAAAAGTGACTTACCTGATTATACTTCAGGTCATCAGTAGGTGACACGTAAGCTCCTCTGTGCAGCGTGGAAGAGCCACTGGAGATTTGACCTGCAGAGACATAGAGGATGAGGACCTCAGGTGAATGCATGCTCTGAGGCATTTGCTCAGGTACTACGGTGAAGGTAGAGGAGTGTGGGTAGGCTGTCAGCGTTATCAGGTGGACGTGAAACATTTCTCATTAAGAGTAAGAATTAAAATGACAATGAATGATGATGATTAAGGAGAACTTTGGAACTTTCCCCATATAGCTACTGTCAATGTGTGAAAAGTGTCTGCAAACATTACATCATTGAACACTCAAACCATATAGTAGACTTTGTTTGTCTTACAAACACTTACAGTAACATATACTGTGAGTTCATATCACTGACAGAAGCTGACACTTAATAAGTTTGACAATTTTGGGAGAATTCTTCTTTGCTGACCGTTAAGATAAGATTGCTCCCACTCTTATGTCTGCACACTAAGTAAGAAGGTACTGCTAACAGCTGATTAGCTTATCTTAGCAGAAATACTGGAAACAAGGGCCAACAGCTAGTACTGGCTCTGACCAAAGGTAACAAAATCCACCTACAAACATTTGTAATACAGTGCTGCAGGAATGAGACCTGAATGGCCAAAATGAGTTAGCATCTTTGCACTTCTGGTTTTCTCATTCTAAAGTCGATGGGTCTTTGGTTAGATGCCTGTAATAAGGTCTGTGGTTCACATAAGCTTAAGAGACGTTCATGTTTTGTTCCATGACATAAAGTACGTCAGCAAATACTTCAATTTTAGAAGTGAGAGAGTCACTAGATAGACTACAGAGGTTGTTGAAAATGGAAACAAATGTACACACTGGTCTGCCCTTACAGCCTTTTGTGTTCATACTCTAACTTGTAGTTTCATCAATTTTTTGTATTTTCTAATTGTGGTTAACTTGGAAACTAAGTGGTGGTGACACTGAAGTCATGCAACAGTGGTGTAGTATAAAATATTTGATACTTAAATTAACCTATTTCTTTGCAATTTCCAGAATTCAATGGAAAAATCCCATAAGCTTTTTGTCAAGGTATTCAGGGTGATGCTAACTTCCAGGCCGGCCTGCAAAAAAACATCATCCCTGCACCACTCTTTTCATACACTCTATCTTTTTTGTATCTTGTTTGATAGATTTGTAATAATAAAAAACAAGAGAGAATAAAAATAAATAAATAAATAAATAAATTAATTAATTAATAATAATAATAATAACAATTGTATTGTATTTGTATAGTTCCTTTAAAAATAGGGTGTACAAAACACTATGACAGGTAAAGCAAGAGCAGGGTACTCAAAAAGCAATATAACAACAGAAAGCCAAATAGCAAGGCCAAACAACAAACGAAGGCAAGACAAATTAATTTTGTAAACAGATACAAATAAAAGAAATAAAACAATAAAAAGATGATTAAAGCAATAAAAAGGATGATATCTTGTGAAAGCAAATTTAAAAATGTGTCTGAAGAAGAGATTTAAGTTAAACTAATTATCTGGCTCCGGCTTCATATTTTCTGTACAGATACTATGAGTGGTATTGATTTTGTTATTTAAGTGTCAGCAAGAAAACAATTAAGCGTATTTATCAAAATGTGGAATTTTTCTTTTAATATTGAAATTCCTACACTCACATGTGGTTGCTATTTGTTCTAAAGCTACAAAGTGAGCTGAAAACACAAAGCTTTACAGGTGTTTAAGTATCGGACACAAAGTGTGGAATTCCTACCCATCATGGCGTCCTTTCGGGACGTGTGTTCGCCCTTGTTGCCATGGTAACTGGCATTGCCAGTCGACTCATAGTCTGCCTTCCTCTCCTTCAGCGCCATCATCTCCCTGGGGGAAGCAGGGGCGCTTGCTACACACAAACACACACAAACAATGGGGGCATCTTTAACCTTCAATCCATCATGAAGGCATTATCAGTACACCTGTGGATTCATGGAGGAGACAACAGAAAGGATAACTATTCATATCACACTGGAGTCCCTTCACGGCAGAAAGGCCAGAGTGATTTTCCAAGCATCACAGATTTTGTATTTACCTCAACAAAGGCACAACACACTGAGGCTTCACTGCGTGTAATATTTCCTCTAACCATCACCCTGAAATGAGTCAAAAATGGGGGGCGCTGGGTGCTGTTTGTTTTGCAGCTCTGTGGGTATTGTGCCATTCTTCAGAAATCTAGCTTTTTGACCAGGGTGTGATTTCAAAGAGGTAAATATTGAGTCATATCTCCTCCCTGAATTTGCTCTACTCTTGCTTCTGTCTTCTCTCTTCTTCTTTTTGTCTGGCTGCAGGCCCATCTTTCTCTGCACCTGTATTTACTACATGTACACAATTCATCTTGAACTCCCGCTGGCCTTTTAATTTATGTCTGTGTTTATTTATATCCCCCAAAAATCCCCATAAAATTGAAAAAGTATCACAGACAGTTAGAAAGAAATTCTGAGCTGACAGGGGGACGGTGGGATCAGATGCAAAGATAATGAGTTAGATCTGGTTAGCCATGTTGGAGGAAACCTGGCTATTGATTCTGTGCCATATGGTTCGGTTGCATTTCCTCTAATATTCAAATCATTATCAACAGCCTTTCACATAGAAGCTGCTGGCTATGATGGAGACCGCCAGCCTGTTTGTAGGGCTGCATCTGTCGCTTTGTCTCTTTTCTGTATAACACTTAGCATTGATCCACACACTCATTAATGCTAATATCACCAGTCTATTGTAATATCGGCACCTACACGGCCAATTATCCTCTGCCTGCTGCTACTCCTACAGCGGTAAACAACTCTTGCGGGAATGTACACTTTCCTAAGGCTTTTTATGAAAGGTTTCTTTTGTATGTGAAAAATTGCCACAGCAGTGAAATTAAACAAATGGCTTGACGGACCATCTGCTTGCACAATTGTAAACTGAGAAACAAAATAAAAAAATTAATTTCCAAACCAAAGTGTTTATCATTTTGCCACTGTTGGGTGACAGCCTCATAAATCCACTTCTGGTGATTTTTTAAAAATGCGGCCCAATGAGAACCATTCAAATGCTCTCGCACAGTACAGTAAATTCAAATTGGTTTGAATTATGCATTGGCTAGCATGTACAGAACAATATATCTCCACAGTGGAGGCTTTTTAAAAATCATACCAGTCTTTCAGGGTCGTGAAATATGATGGAATACAACTTGTGTGAAAATACAATTATTGCAGAAATGATGCTATAGCCTATAGCCCAGTGATACTCAACTTATGGCCCGTCGACCCTTTTGTTATTCACAATGAAAATAAATTGATTCACACTGGGATTCTGTGTATACTTTGAATGTAAATTAGGTGCCAGAGTGCATAAAAAAGCCATAGACCGTTGGAGGTCTGATCACCCTCTTACATTATTACATTAGGAGAATAAAATGTCAAGCTACATCGCATTTGATAAAATCTATTACAATATAAGACGTAAGAGTTGGGATTTATTTTAAAAATATGGAAACAGCATATAGATTTCATGACAATAAGCTTCATGTACCTCTGGTTGATATGCTGTCTAATGATGCATTTGTTGTTTGTGGCCACATATATTTAATGTTTAGCTTCCAAGTGCATATTGATATATCGATATGGCACAACTGCCTCGTTGTCAGTTGTCAAACAAGTCATATAAATGTTTTTTTTCCCTGCCACAGTTTTTCTAAATTCATTTTTTAACTTAAAGAAAAGTTTATTCTATTCATTTGGTCTCTTACTTATTAAAGACTATTACTTACACCATAGGGTGTAGGATGGATGTGGAGGGTAGAGCTTGAGTGGGCAGAGAAGTATAAAGAACTTTCATTTGTTTATCTTTGTAAAACAAAATATAACACCGAAAAATAAGCAACACAGCACAAGTCTGAAATGAATGTTGCAGGGTTGCAGAATTAGTAGTTCTTTTAATGGCACAGCACTTTGTAATGTTGATTTTGATAAGTGTTATATAAATTAACTTTATTATTATTATCATTGTTAAATCACTTCTTAAAACCTATTTTTATAGATTTGCTTTTACGTGATGTGATTTTTTAAATTTTCTATTTATTTATTTTTTATTTTTTTAAATTTATGTTCCATTTCCTTTTATTTGTTGCTTTATTGTTTTTATTGCTTCTGTTGTTGTTGTTTTTGGTCTATTTCTTTGTTTATTTTAGATTGACATTTTATGTCTCGCATCTTGCATTATTTGACCTTTGGTTTGCTTGTGTTGAAAGGACTGTTTGGTTTTCTGTTGTAGTATCGCCGTCTAAGAATCCCATTTCTGCTTTGCTTCGTTTGTCAAAGCACTTTGTAAACTCTGTTTTTAAAGGTGCTATATAAGTAAAGTTACATTACATCCAAGCTACAGCGGCACAAAAAAATAAAATATGCAGATAGAGAAATTAAATGCACGTTGTGTTTGCCTAATTAAGAGGAATATAATAAATGCACTTCATTATCATGTCTTGCATGTACAGAAAAAGTCCAAGAAAAAAGTCAAATGAGTCAGTGTTAAGTTTTTGAAAAGATTCCTCTCATGTTGGAAGGGTCTTTAAAAATGAGAAACTTAATTAGTGGAGAAGAGGGGGCAAGCTTCCCTCGCATTAATGAAGGATGCTGTTGCAAAAATAGGTTTTTAAAATCCATCACTGATGCAACCTGAGAGAATGAAAAAAAACTTTATGCACTGTGGCTCTTTCTGTAGCAGCCCTATAATGTTTTAAAAGTTGTAAGTTAGGTATTCCATATTTGGAAAGGACAGTGTAACATTTTGATCATATTCCACACATGAATGCAGGATGACTGATTGTTGGCTTTACTGTCCAACTGTCAGTGTCAGAGGCTTTTAGGCCCCGAGAGAAACACGGATCACATTTTTCTCCTACTTTTTAAGTTCCAAGATGTCCTGAATCCAAAAATACCCAAGCCTGGAAACGCTCATATTAGTCAAACCCTAATTTCGACAACGCAAGGGCAGAAAACTTTCTTTAGGAGGCACCGTGCAAGGATTTTACCTGACAGCAGATTTATTTGTCAGTGGCCGCCGTAGTGTGAAGGTTAAAGAAGACTTCAGGTCGTATAGAGCCGGGTTTGTTTGACTGGACCGCACTGATGGAAAGATTGATGGAGGACAAAAGGAAAGACAGAAAAGAGGGGGTGCTGGGTTGACTCACCTGATCGATTGTTGGGTGAGGTCCGTACAGGAGAGATGGACGGGGTACGAGAGGAGGAATAAGGTCGCTGTCTGTCTCTCTCTATCGTGGAGGACGAGCCGACAAAATGGTACTGGGAATAGCCATCCTGAGGAAGAGAAGAAAGGGGAGGGAGCAAAAAAAGGGGAGAGGAGATAGTGAGAGCTAAAACACTGTAAAAATATCAACTCTAAAAACAAGAAAAAAAGCAATAAAGTTGGAGAAAATATAAATACTAAAAAAAATACTAAATTTTTTTGTCACAGGTAAAAATATCTCACCTCAAAGAACCACAGATACCCCGTTGACACAGAGACAGGTGCATAATATAACTTATAATTCTATTATAGATGCTAAATCACAATACTTTCCATTTAAATTCTATCCAAGATATTGTTCATGAGAAAAATGCTTTTCATTTGGGGGGTGGAAGTGGCTCAAAACTGCCACTTCTGTAAAGTGAAATTGAAGACATGTCGCATCTTTCTTGGTTTTGTCGTAAGTGGTGACATTTTGAATGACCCTGAAAAAATGGCTCTACAGTTCCTATTGTTAATAAATGTGCCCTCAAAAAATAATACTTGGTCAAATAAGAAATGGATGTCCAAGGATTTTAAATACAGTTATTGATTGGGTAAGAGACTTACTTTTGAACGTTTTACATTTCCTAATATTATTTCTTTTTTTGAAACACTGTTTTAGGTTAGAGGGCATTATTGCAAATAGTAAGGGAACAATAAAAGACTATGCTGGAAAATGGAATATCTTATGTTTAGAAGACTGATGATCATGATGACTTTGTTTTTGTTTTTGTTCTTTAGGAATAGTGTCTTTGTCTCTGTATTGTTTTTGTTTTGATTTTGTTGTTTTTTAACTCATTTTGTGGCATTTGTTTGTGGCATATTGAGGATTTGTGATGTTTTGGTAATATGGTGCATCTGTATATTGTTTTAATGGTCTAAATATAATAAAAACATAAATCAATTAAAAAAAAAAGAACCACAGATATCTGAAATTAGTGCGACCAAACTAAAAATAAACTCGTCTGTCTAGATACAAGATTTAAGAGTTATACTCTCAATATGAAGAATAAATTAGCAAATGCTAGTGCCATTGTCTAAATAAATAAAAGAATAAGGCTATATGTTTGGGAAATGTATCTTAAAACCAGCACAGCTACACTAAACAAAAAAGCTGCAAACAGCTTAAAACAAATCATAAAATTGGCCCCACAAAAAACAATATATTGCTTTGATTTAAGATATTTAATCTTACTTAGACTTCAGTTTTTGCAGTGATAGTATCATCCTGACTTAGTTTTCAGTGTTAATACAGCCGGAGCACATTCACACTTTACCTTCTTGTAGAGGCTGCGGAGGTCTCTGTATTGCCACATGCTGTTCAGGACTTGAGATGCCGCCTTCACCACTTTGGGACTATGTCTGGGAATTCAGCAGAGGAAAAAAACATACAGTATAAAGCCTGACTGTCATTCATTTTGTTTTGTACTGATAGGAGCTATGAAAACATCTAAATGCACCAGAACAAAGACACAGACATAAAGCAGAGACACTAAACCAGTATGTAAAGCTCTGCCTGTCTGCGAAGAAGAAAGACGACCAAAGATACAAAATGAGAACATCTTCTTTATCTCCTCAAATATGGAACTTGAATTGTACTGAGGCCAAATTGCATTATTGCTTGGTTGATTGATTGATTGGCCAATATTTCATTCTGCGTCCTCCAGGGTTCAACTCAGCTGACTAATGGCTGCAGGTTTAATTGGCTCATATGGCCTTATCAGCCGCCTTGCAAATTAAACTTTATTTCTTCAAGTCATTTTGGTAAACGTTATTGTTTTGGAATATGCAACTGCATATCATGCCCTTTCAGTGATGCAATGTAGAGAACTTCAAAAAACCCTCTTTGAAGAACAAGAATTCAAAAGAAAAAAACATGTTTATCTATGGATTTACACCCTCAGTCATAGGTGGATTTATGACACAATGGGGCCCTGGGCTCAACGTCTCTTAAAAAAACAGTGAAATAACCTTTGAATTATAAGAGAAATTAGTTTTAGCCTATTATTATTCACTAAAAAGTCTGCCTTTTGAATATGATAAAAATAAAGGTGAGATTCTCCGTTGCACTGCATTTTTCCCCCATATCACAGAGAAGCATATAACTGAAAATTTTCACACCAAACCTTAAAGCCAGTATAAAGCTGCAACCCTATAGCTGCATGTCACCCCTCCTGCCCCCACCCTCCCAAATATTTCTTGTTCGTCTCTACAATCAACTCTCAAAAATAGGCAAAAATGCCAAAAAAGGCAGGTGTGCAGGTAAACAGACATCTGACTGGCCAAACTTTCTTTTTTTGACTGTTTTGACTGCTGACTCATAGCTCTAAAACAAGCACACAGCCCCTCGCCCTCCTCCCGCCTCCGCCCCATGTCTCTGCTGCATGATCTCTCTCTGTTTTCACCACACTCACCGTCGAACCTTTTCTCATTTCACCTTCTTGTCCACTGGACTCTTGGCCTACTCCCAATCAGCCCTCTTATGTTGATGCCTAAATACCTCTTTCTTCACGCCCCCCTCTCCACACTGTTTTCTACCTGCATGCTCTATGTGCTTTGATCATGAGCAAATAAACAAATGTATGCTTCTTACAGAACAGCAGGCGGCCTGATAAGCAGTAATATGTGTACGTCCCATAATCAACATTTGGAAATATGGAGACAATTAAATAAAGATTATCTCCAGTCCAGCAGCTGTCTGAGACACGGTGACTCTGTGATTTGAGTGCTGATGTGGGATGTTTCTCACAACACAGAATTAAGCTCAATAGCATCACAGAGATTCAAATTCTAGTGTTTGCAGTTTGGGAAAAAAAGCTAATAATTATGGATACATTTTGAATGAATTCATCAACTACAAGGTACTATGATGCAATATCAAGGATGCACATGTTCTTGTCTGTTAATGCTTGCTAAGCCTATTTCCACCTTCTCATCGTTCTACATTCCCTTCTTCTTTCTTCCACCTGACGTCACCTTCTCATTCGGCTTACTTGTCTCCTTTGCTGCGGGCAATGCCAATGAGCTTCTCGATGCCGCCGGCGTCCCTCAGGGCCTTGGTGTTCTCCATGTTCTTAGTGATGACCTCGTGCAGCGCACAGCAGATAGCCGTGATGGTGTCGTCCGACATGGTCTTCCCCACCAGGACACTGCTGTTGGTGCTTCCTCCACCTCCTCCGCCCCCGCCGCTGCTGTTGTTGTTGTTGCTGCCCCCGGGCAAGCGGTGCACCAGGTCCCTCATGGCGTATTTACCTGTGGGCATGATGGTTAAGAGTGACAGGATGGGGTTGATGTGGAATAATGTTGGTTAGGGGGTTTGGAAGTGGAACGGAGAAGGGAAAGATGAAACAGGAATGAAGAATATGCCATTTAAGCTTGTGTTATGCTAACTTTGATCAAAAGTAGGCTACAGAAAAAAAATATACACTGACTCAGTAATTTTTGGACAATCCCTAAGTCAATCGTGGTCTCTGCTCTTTCCCATTTCTTACCTGAAAAACCTATAAAAGCTAAAACTGCCAGCTACCAGTCAGAAAATAAGGCCTGTGGGGCTGTCAGACAATAATGCTGACTTGACCACGTGATCCATCACTGACTGACTACATTTCCCATGACAGCCCAGTGCTCCTGTCAGGCAATGTTGTCCATGCTGACCTGTGCCCCTCACTCTGATTGGGTCATCACCCTGGGTGATGGGGGTAGAGCAACACCATCGCCTACAGACAGCTCACATCTACACTTTTTTTCCTGTTGTAAAAACCCTGCTGGTGCATGAAGCAGCTAGACTCAAGATCCGTTTTTTTTTTCTTTTTTAATAAGAAGTGTTTTTATAAATCACAAACCAAATACTTAACAAGTACGAATGTGCGGGAGGCTTACGGGTCGCATCTAAACACTGGTGTGCAGATACAGCGAGCTCTCGGTCTTATGTGAGCACGCACATGTCAACGCAGCATGTCAATAGGAGCTACAGGCTACAACAAGGCTAAAAACATAACCCCAGTGAGATTTTTTCAAAACAACTTGGCCCACTGGGGCTTCAGGACACTTGAGTACTTCGGATGAGCAGTATGGAAACATTTTGTGGTTTTATTATGTATTTTTTTTTATGTTTGAATCCTGGTCACCATTTGCTTCAATTGTTTGGGAGATGAGTGCAATGCCTTTTCCCCTTGAAACTCCAGCAGTATTTTATGGACTATAAAACTTCACCAGACTTTCCATCAGCACGAGGGTGAGTAGATAATGACTGAATTTTAATTTTTGGGTGAACTATCCCTATAAGGATACGAGAGAGAGCGCAAAAGTGCAGCCAGTATCAATACTGAAGTAAAATAAGCATTGACACCATTTCAAATATGAAGAATTAATATGTATTAATAAATCGATATTTCTGACAACACTTTTCTTTTTCAACCTGCTCAAAAAAATCTCTTATATAATATAATTAAGATATTATATAATATCTTAATTGCATAATCGCAATATGCAACAGTGTGATATCACCCTCTCCAAACATGTTCATTGCACTTTTTGTCATCTCAATGATGTTAAAACAATATATTGTGCAGCCCTCACCTTAGAAAAACCTGGATCAACATCAGTTTTCTTGTGCTGTGTTGAGATGCCTTTTACAAACTATTAAACCCCTGAAAACTGAGCAAGTTGGTTTGATTTCTTTTAGAGACATGAGAAAAAAATGACCTGCAGTTTGTAAGAAACTAATAAAAGGTGACAAGAAAATGACCTAAAAAATCAATTTTTTTAAACAGAACATTTTTAAAGTACTAGGGAAAAATGTCCATAAAACTATATGTAAAATTAGTGTAACCATATTTTTTAAATTATGTTACAGAAAAAATGTATACATATATAATATATGTATGTATATATCTATCTATCTATCTATCTATCTATCTATCTATCTATCTATCTATCTATATATATATATATATATATACATATATATATATATATATATATATATATATATATATACATATATATATATTTTTTTCAGGTAATTTCCCAGTTACTTTTTGTTTATGTATTTATTTTTTTTTACTAATTTCCTGGCAATTTTAGGACCATGTTCTAAAAAAACATGTTCCCTCCAAATAGGAATTAATAAGTTATTCACACATATAAACATGCTTATTACAGTCAGAACAGCTTACTTTAACTATTACAATATACTATTGTCAACATTTACATTATTACTGAGATACAAACAGTGAAAGTGAAGCAGTTAATTGAGTTTGTAACACTGCAGCAATAAATCAACAGTTGTCTCACAGCAGACCTGTCTGTGCACTCAGCATTGATAGCTCCTGATGAAAGCTCTGAGGAGGCTATGACACAATATGCTGTGTCTCTAATGCATTTTCATCATGTCAACACAACAGTGAGTGAGGGCAGGACAATGTGTCCCATCAGAATATACGTGCATGCCCCGTGGCAGTGGGATATAAGATTAACATCACAACCTACATACTCTACACACATGAATGGCTGCATTCACATACATAGACAGTGTACACACTGACACAGACAGCTTAGCTCAGAGCCTCAAGCATCAGGCAGAGAAAAAGTAAGGAGGCATGTGGTTGTTGCTATGGAGACCGGCAGAAAAGCAGGGTTTACTGCAGACATCACCGGGTCTCCAAAGGAAGATCGAGCATCAAACCATCAGTCAGAGCAACAATGCTGCTTAAAGTCAACTTTCTCTATATCTGCATAAATACAAACACTATAAAGACATGCATCTCAATTCTTGTCACAGAGATATCGTCAACCCCATTGCCAGTCAGCCAGTCCTAACAGCAGTAAGCCTCTACACAAGAGACATTTTAAAAGCTCCTTTTAAAAGTATTATTGCTAAACATCTCTACTTAACTAAGTATCATATTCAATATAAAAGCAAGTGAGTGATTCTGCAAGTGGACGAAGATAACTGCACTTGTTTTCAGTGCCATTATCTTCAATTAAGGCTGAATTATGCACTTTACTCCACTGCTATAAAAAATGGCACAATTCTTGAATAATTTGCTTTGGAAATGGCTGTATGCATTAACCCTTTGGAACCTGGATCAGCGTCACTTTTTGTGCTGCATTTAGACGCCTTTCACAGGTATTTAAACCTTTGAACACTGAGCTAATTGGCTTGATTTCTTTCAACCTGGAAAAAAGGCATTGAGCAACTTGACAAGAAATGCCCTGCAAATTGCATACATTCGTGGAATTAGGATTGTTTTTCATATGCGAAGATATTGTGTCATTTTTTCTTAAGTTGCCCAGTTGCTCATTGCCTTCTTCCCATGATTTTGAAAGAAATCAAGCCTATTTGCTCAGGTTTCAAAGGGTTAATCTATTGGCAGAGTCTTATTCAACCTTTTTCAAGACCGCCCTTATAATTTCACTTTTTGTTTACTGTGATTTAACTACTCACCAATGAGCTCCTTGTTCCTAATGTCCAAAGCCATGTTTCTCAGCGCGGTGGCCACAGCACACACCACACGGTCGTTGTCTATCCTCAGTAACTCCACCAGGATGGGGAGGCCCTTCTCCTTACGCACGGCCGCCCGGATATACACCGACCACTGGGCAGAATGACAGAGGGAAGGAAGGGTTTTGAGGTGGACAGAGAGGGTGTATTTGCAGTGTTTGCATGCTCTGGACTCTGTATATCATGGTGCATTGAGATTCAATACTAATTGCAAGCCCCTTACTCATTGTATCCTGTATGCTCAGGTTGGGTGGCTTTCTTTAAAACTGCATAGACTTTTTTCATTGGCATTCTCTTCAAAGCTGTTCTTGGCCTTGCTTAAAACATAAACATGATGCACATCCTTACGTCCGCTATTTTTCACCAGCCAGCTGGTTAAGCTGTAAGGATAATACAGGCCGGTCTTACAAAATTTCAGCTGAGGATCATTAGGTCGAGAATTACATTTTTGTTAATTGTCTTTTCTGCATGGAGACATACAGACGCTTTCAAAGCGAGAATCGCAATGTATCTAAGAATTGATTTTAGGGTGGGAGGAAAGGGCACATGATGTGGCTAAAAGCTTTAGAAACACCATGTATAATATATTTTTTGAAAAATGGATGGTGCCGTGTTTATTAGCATTTCTATTTAAAAAGAAAAGGCATCTGTCAAGGATGATTTTTTAAAAAGAAACAAAGAAACCCTATCAAATTAACTGATAAACAAATAAAAATCATTGAGGCTAACAACAAATAAACACTTTTAATCTTATCATCAGAGAGTCCTTGGTATGATGCATATTGTTATCTGTAACATACTGATAAGATACTTTTATTATGACGATATGCATTTTTTTCTGACTTGAATGTTGGTTTCAGAGAGACGTGTACCCAACGGAACTCATGCATGAGGGAATTTCAAAGAGCCAGTAAGTAAGGTTTGCTATCCCACAGTACAATATGACCAGAATATGGGGTGGCTGTAGAGGTTGTTATTTCAGAGAGATTTCTCACTTTCAGAGCACTCAGGATCCCTCTGGAACTTCAACACTCTCCTGCAGATGCCCTTTAGTATCACAGCAATATAGGCACAGTCCTCACCTTCCAGCTGCCAGCAGCTAGGTTCTGCAGAGCCCCAGCTGCTCCCTCCAGGGTGTCTGGGTTGGAGCACTCAGACAGCAGTGTGAGGTAGGGCTTGACGATGGTGGGGTGCCACAACATCTGGATGCCTTTCGGGGGCTCCGCCAAGTCTGGAAATGGGCCGACGCCGTCCCACTGCGGAAGATGAGACATAATTCAGAATAGAAAAGCATTTTGAATTCTGTGTGAGGCAAGGTTTGACAGTGGTAGGGTGCCAGCATGGTCCCCTCAGGCAGAAACAGGGAGAGGGAGAGGGGGAGAGAGAGAGAGAGAGAGAGAGAGAGAGAGAGAGAGAGAGAGAGAGAGAGAGAGATTTACTATTCATAAGCAGGGTATAAATAGGGTGGCATTCATCTATTTGTGCATTTGTTTTTTCTATCTCCTCTGTAATTGAAATCTGACATTTCCGCCTGCATTGATGATGCATTTTGAAAAATACACACACATACAGTATATCAATAATAACTGTGGAAGCTTTGGCTCCTGAATGAAGGAGATTTCTCAGTGACACTGCCGTATAATTCACACAGATCATTGGTACTGACATCTGACTGACGTGCAGATGAGTGGGTGCATTGAGGGGTGGAAAAAGTCATTTGAACCAAAAAGTAATCATTAGATGCTGCCTTAGACTACATATTAGACTTGTTGTAATATGAACCCCTCTTTTCTTTGGAAACACACAGTGCAGTGCTTAACTAGCTGGCTACAACTGTTAAAATCTGCAAGTGACATTTGTTTTTTGATTATTATTTTTTTTGACGCCACTGCCTGAATTTAAGAACCCATTCTTTGAAATATGACCAAGAATTATGAGTGGTAAATCTGCCACCTTTATGATTTTTAACTGCATATGTCCCATGTTAGAATGAAAGGCTTGGCAGCAACAGTTTCAAAAGAGATTGGGACTTAAGCCCTGTCTACACTAGTACAGATATTTCTGAAAACTGGTATTTTCAACCACATTTTGGCCTCTCACTGGCATTCAAACAGAGCTTCAAGTCATTAAAACAAACAGCCTCTAAACTGAGATTTATACTGCCTAGACTGTACCCTATAATGTACCTTATGCTGCTCCCGATGCATTACCCTGACATGCACCATTAGAAATGTATTTAATGTCATGGTGATGCAGACCTCCTTTATTTGCTTTTATTTTACAGATGAGAAACAATAAATTGACAATAAAGCCCCTACAAAACATCATTTTAAGTCTTGTGTGTGATTTATACGAGTAGACAACAAGTCGACTACCCGCTAGGCTACTTTATGCAATGTAAAATGCCATAGGCTTGTGCTAATAACATTGGCATGTTGTACAGTGGTCCCTCGTTTATCGCGGGAGTTACATTCTAAAAATAACCCGCAATAGGCAAAGTAGTAGTCAGCATTATTTTTTACAATAATACAATTTACAATTTTTTTTTATTATAGATGTTTTAAAACTGTACATTTGGCAAGCTGAATGCATTCTGTACTCTACAGGAGACACGGCACGGAGGAGATTGATTGACAATGGTCTACAGTCCCTTAGCCAATCAGGACGCAGAACACAATGCGCTGTGTAAAAAAAAAAAAAAAAAAAAGCATGCAAAATTGCACAAAAAAAAATCGGCGAAACTGCGAGGCCGCGAAAGGTGTACCGTGTTATAGCGAGGGACCACTGTATATGAGGGGAAATTGTGTCTATAATAGATAATTTTCTCTTTGAACCTTGTGAGTTATAATGGAGGAAAATTGTGTACTTTCATTTCATATTGTTGCTGTTAAGCCATGTTTTTGTGTGTTTTAGGTGTGTTAGCTGTTAATCAAACTTGTCTGAGATGTAATGACTTCTTTACATCTTAACTCAGTATTGCTGCACCCCCCCCCCCAAAGATCTGCATAGGCCTCAGCTTTGTCCAATATCATTCGGTTCACCCGTGAAATTTAGAGAGAAATGCTGCAATCCCAATTCCAAAAAAGTTGGCATGCTGTATAAAACGCAAGTGAAAAATAATTTGCAAATCCTTATTGACTTATATTCAATCAAATACAGTGCAAAGATAATTTTTTTTTAAATTCAGTTTTGTGATCCTTTGTAGGTCTACTTCTTGTCTTTTATACTATCAATCCATATGTTTGTCTTGTATACAAAATCATATTATCGCCCCTCCATCTGCAATGACGTAATCTCACATGTCTGGTGAGGCTCTGTCACACTGCCAACAGGCTGTATTAAAAAAAGAAAAACGTCTTGTTTTCCTTTGCTTCCCTTTGTTGTCTTTGACCTTATTATTCTACGACTTCCTTCTTCCTGTCTCCTCTCTCATCCTTTTGTGTCTACTAGCTCCTTTAACCCTAACTTTCGTCTCCCTTTATATCTCCTCTCTCCATCAACACATCCTTGCCTCCTCTCGTCTCCTCTCCTCATTCTCTCTCTCTAATTACCCCACAGTCGATAGAGTTTTGCCCTCTCCAACAAGCTCCCCAATTGCTACTTCATGGTAATCACCCACAGCTGCGCTGGAGTGGAGACAGACAGATAGTGGGAAGAGACAGGGGATGGAGGGGCTACGTATAATCATTACGGTGAGGGTATGATTTGTCCCTTTACAATGTGATCCAGGGTTAGTTTTAGGATCCCTCATCTTCCTGGTATCTGCCTGGATATGCAAAAAAATCCTTGAGGGTTCAACTGGAAAAAAGGAAGTTAAAGGCCTGCCTCATCACTAAAATCTCCCTTTTCTGTCATTTCCAAAAATGAAAGGGGGTTAAAAAGCATGCAGGGCTAATGAGCAATTCACCCTCCCCTGATCCACCGGAAGTGTTGGGTTTTTCAATCCCTACAGCTTCACCAGAACTTGTAAAAGATGTCTCCCACTCAACCAGAATGTGATGCTGATTGCTTATTAACATGACAAGAGGTTAGAGCCTACTCCAAGGCAGCCGCATGGTTTCTGCCAATTCTACAACTAAAAGAGCACTAATTTTTTAACTAACCGGAGGATAACACTCTTCCTGTTGGCAACAGATGGACAGACCAAGGAAATTTAGAAAGAAATTCTACAACCATGATTCCAAAGAAGTTGGGATCCTGCGTAAAACGCAAATAAAAACAAAATGCAATGATTTCCAAATTTGTTTTGACCTAAATTCAATTGAATAGAGTACAAAGAGAAGATATTTGTTCAAAATGATAAACTTCATTGTCTTTTTTTAGAAATATGCACTCATTCTGTATTTGATGCCTGCAACATGTTCCAAAAAAGTTGGGACAGAGTCATGTTTACCACTGTGTTACATCACCTTTTTTTCAACAACACACTCAGTAAGCATTTGAACTGAGTACCCAATTGTTTTAAAGTTTTAAAAGAGAAATCCTATTCCATTCTTGCTTTTTATACTGCTTCAGTTGCCCAGCAGTTCAGGTTCTCTCTTGTCGTATTTTGCATCTAGACTGCAAGCAGGCCGGTCTGGTATCTGCGATCTTTTACTTCGAAGCCATGCTGTACAAACACGTGCAGAATGTGGCTTGGCATGTTGCTCCAAAACTGTATGTACCCTTTATCAATAAGGGAGCCTTCACAGCCATGTGATTTACCCATGACACCCCATACCATCACAGATGCTGGCTTTTGATGTTTTGTGCAACTTTTCCAGTCCTTTGTTGCCCCTGACCCAAGATTTTTGTAACGTGTTGCAAGCATCACATTTAGAATAAGTTCACATTTACAATGAAACGCTAATGTTTATTAGTTTGAAAATTAATATCTTGTCTTTATACTGTGTTCAATTGAAAAAAGTCTAAATGGATTTGCGAATCATTGCATTCTGTTTTAATTTACATTTTGCACAGCATCCCAACCTTTTTGGTGTTTTGATACCACAGGTAGTAAGTCAATTTGTAGGTAATGCTATAGTCTCCCGATTTTGCTGTGTGAAAACCTTTAGCCTATATTGGTGACGTTGCATAGAATAACAAAAGGCATTGAATTAAGAACATGCACATTTGCATCACACCATCAAGCTCTTTCATATGTAGCTGGGAGTCACCTTATTTTGCAGACGTGCCCCTGAATAATCCAGGTGGTAGGTGAATACCAGTGGTTGACGTGGAAAAACAACTCCAGCTCAAACATCATGAATATCAAAGAAAGCCGTGTTGCATTCATAAATATTAATTTGAGACTAGAGATAATGTGTGAACTAAGGATGAACTGAGCAAATGTTCCTGAACTAGAAACACCACAGGGCTGCCTTACAAAATGAGACACTGAATCCTCCATTTGGTAATGAAAGAAAAGAAACAAACAAATGATGACACCTGTGACACAAGACCGATAACAAATGATATAAAGAAAGCAGATTATGGTTGGGATAGTGTCTTAGAAAACACACACTGGATGCTCTACAATAAAGGCAAAAGATGTCAACCTCTCTGGACTGTTATTATGTCTTATTGTTTTCCTTTTATTATCCTGGCGGGGACATCTGACAGGAAATACTAACCAATAAAGTCACAGGATTAAACCAATGAGGGCATGCATTATATACTTTGTGTGTAAATGTAGATTTTTATGTGGTCACTGGCCATAAAAACATAATTAATACAACACAAACACAGTACAGCAACCTTTAGACCCTGTTCTGAACCCTCTGTTTCCAACATTATTTTCTACTTTGCCTACAAGATGACGTCAGCTCAATACACTGCTACATCTAGCTGCATGTTAACGCATGGAAAGCTGTAATCTTGGTTGTAGATGCTCATTTCTCTCAGATTTTGGATCATACACTGTGTGGAATGTGTCTGGAACCAACTGAAAATGTGTTTATCCACTATTTTAACAGGAGAAAGTGCAGCTATACACAGTCATTTCCCAACTGCAAGTACACTGCTACATGTAGCTTCATGCTAACGCCACAGAAATCTGTAAACTTGGTTGCTTTTACAGTCATTCCTCGGTTGTAATGATGGTGATGAGATACTAAAATCCAAAAGACCTGGAAAAGCTGGCAAATCAGAGCAGAATGGGCTTTTCTGGACTCAAAGAAACAGGCACTAAAACTGAGCCTTCTTAGACAGATGTTGAATATGATATAATGGGTCCCATTTAGTTCACAGATTGGACAGATGCTAAGTATAGCTAGCTAACAGCATAAGCCAATTCTGTGTGTCTTTGTGAACAGATACAACATCAACAGCTACATTAGCACTGCTCTCTATGAATGCCTTAAAAAAACAGGCCCTGATCTGCTTTTAATACAAGCAAGCAGAGGGCAACAGCATTCAGCTAAGACTAAACACACTACATTAGCTTATCTGGATATTCAGAGGACTGCTCAGAGACATTACACAAGGATGAATCCACCAGAATATTAACTGCATGGATCTGCAGTACTTTATGAACACCCAGCCTTTACAAGAACCACACTGAATCTTTAGGCTGAGGCTGCTAAACCGTTTTACATCACATAAAGCACAAGCAATGAGTTTTTGGCTGAGTCAAGCTAGGAGCAAAAAAAAAGGGAAAAAGAAAGAACAAATATTCCCCGGATCAAGTTTTCAGTTTTCCTACCTGGTCATGTCCCTTCTTTTTCTTTTTCTTTTTGCCCCAGCATCCGGAACTCTCTGCATCCTTCCCGCCGGTGTCACATAACAGCCCGTCCAGCTCCTCCGACCCCCCCTGTTGGCTGTGAGACGTCTCTGCAGCCAGACGGTACGACAAGTTCCTCAGGATGCACACACAGTTCTCTACAGTCTGGTGGGAGACAAAAAGAAAAGGATGGGGAAGAAGTATGCAGAGAGAATGAGACAGACATGAAGGAGGGACAGATGGCAATCAGGCAAACAGACAAACACACACTCCAAATCATTCTGTAGACACATATTAACACAGACACACACACTTCTATGAACATACTGTGCAGTAGACTGTATTATATAAGCTATATGGACATAGACAAACACAGACACACACACAGACACAGACACAGACACAGACACACACACACACACACACACACGCACACTAATCCTATTGTTATGAGTGGCTATGCAGTCAACAGTCACAGACTTTGATCTTGTGAAGGCTTTTTAAGGATTAAAAACTTCACATCTTGTGAAGTGCCTCCGTTAAACACACATGCCCACACACACGCAGACACACACACACACACACACACACACACACACACACTCACACTGTCCACAGAGCCAGACACTCTTTACACATTAAACTCACATCTTCTATATGCATGCAGCACATATGCAAGTGCATGCACATAAACAGATACGCATGTTTGCTCATAGGCTCACGTAAAGATAACACACACACACACACAAACACAAACACAAACACACACACACACACGCGCACACGCACACACACACACACACACGCGCACACGCACACACACACACACAAACACAAACACAAACACACACGCTAATGATGCTTCTGTCACTGGCCATCTGGGTTGGTTAGTAAATGGTGCATTGTAAAAAATGATAATTCTACAAGCTTGGTATTTCATACTATATATTTGTATATAACAAGGTAATATGTTTTGCTTCAGCCTTTCGGGGGGGTTCTCCACCAGAAAATGTTGAGTGTCAAACAAATTTCCTGCATTCTGGTGAATTTTAAGCATCAATGTGTTCATTTTCTGTATCAATCTATGGTGTAAATGTCTTAATTTAGTCAAAGTTAAAGTCCTCTGCTACTTTCTCGTATCAGTTTGGGGAGATAAAAATACACATATTCAAAATATTAACCCTCTGAACTCTGCAATAGAAATGGTCCACCAGTCTCTACGTTAGTATTTTTGCTTACTGTGATGAGATGTGCTCATTTTTATGAGCAGAGTGCAAAGGTGTTGTGTTACATTCATTGTTCCTTTCTCTGGCGCCACTGCACGTTTTCGCATGATTTGTACCACACAATGTAGCGCAATGGTGACATTATGAGTGTATTCAATGACACTAAAGACAGAGGACTTAGCTTTCTGTAGCAAAAATAAAGCATGAATGATCATAATGTTGTTTTTTTTTAATGATTTAAGATCGATATAAGCAGTAGGGAGGGGAAAGGGGTGGGAGGGGTAAGGAAGACTGAAACCTTAGCTTTCTGCTGCAGAAAGTAAGAATGTTGTGGGTCTTATGGCTCTGATTTCAGATCTATTTAAACAGGACCATGCAAACAACAATCTCCCACGGCTGTGTTTTAAACTGTTTTTTTAAAGGGTTGTTATTCTGCATTCTGATAATTTTTTTATGCAACAATTTGTGAAATTTCTGCATCAATTTATGACGTAAATGTCCTCGATTTAGTCAAAATAAAAGCCCTCTGCTACTTTCATTTTTTACTGGGCAAGACAAATACGCATGTTCTAAATCTTCAGGGGAGCCCAGCTAGCAGGGAAAGTTCCAACTACATTGGCTAACATTACCTAAAGGTTGCAATAATGTTTTAAAGAAAACAAGTTTATCTAATGTTCAAAGAATGCTTAAAGGATGTTTATTATTTCAAATAATTTTCCTGTAAGGTTTGCTGACTAAGACGTAACATTTGAACTGCAACATTCTGAGGATGTTTTGGTGATATTAAGAGGTGACAGATCATAAAATGTGCTGTTGCAAACCATTCCCAAAATGTTGGAACAAAGGAAGAACATTTTCAAAGAAACATTCACAACATGCTATTGAGTCCTGAGATCAGATATTTTCTTATGGAATGTTCCTTTAATTTGATATGCTAACAAAGAAAAAACAACATTTTTACATTTTATCATCAAAATGTTAAAATGTCGTTAAAACATTTTTAACGTTTTGATGATGTTTATGGAGAATGTTACCCAAACTTTCAGAAGAACGTACCATTTACACCATTCTCAGAACATTTTTAGAACTAAAAGTTGCTAGCTATGGAGGTTCCCCCTGTATCCCCCTCAAATCTATGCCTACGGTATTTAAACTTGTTAGCGTTATTCATTCTTTTTGTACATTGTTTGACATGTCTAATGATTGTAGTTTTTTGTTCAAGATATGATTCATTGCTTCGTGATATATATTCTTGAAATAAGTTATAATAAGATGTACTCATCATCTGATTCACATCTGTCAGTGCAGGGACCATAAATATCCATAAAAGCACTAAATGCTGCAGGTCTAAAAACAAAAGAATATAGTGTGTGGTTTGTGGCTTGCCGATATTAAGATACAAACCACAGCCAAACAATTTATATAGATTAATTTGCATATACAGAGTATGCAAATGGTCTGCAAAGACACCGATAAGGCATTTGCATTCAACTCATGTAAATTCATGTAAATTATAAATATTCTTTAAATAGTAATCATCACGAAACATGTTTACAGAGCATAAATAACCATTTATATTTGCGTTCTTGGATAGTAATACACACACACACTCTCTGATGTTTTATATCATTGTGTGCATGTGTGTTCATTTTATATTCAGGTGTTTTCGTGTGTGCAGTTGGTTATGTGTTTGAGAGTTACCTTGCTGTCGATCTCACTGCTCCCCAGAGCGGTCTGGATGACGTAGAGAAGCGCGTCTGTCAGGCCCTCGCACTCCCTCATCCGCCTACGGGCTTCCTCACCTGCTGAACTCACATTCCTGTTACGCGCACACACACACACACACACACACACACACACACACACACACAAACACATACACCTCATCAATGAAAAGTCAAACTGAAAACTGAGCATGCAGCACAGGTCCAGAATATCATAAACACACAACCTGAATCGCCCAGTAGTTTCACACCACTTTACGTGATACTGCACATGTATTTGTGTCTGAGTGACACACAGGAGAGCGAGCCTGAGTGTAATGCCCTTTAAATGTCAGACTATTAAAGATGGCTCGGAGATGCTCGTGCCCTCAGTGTCAGTGAGAAATGGCAGCCAGTTTCCAAAACTCCATTAGGTGGATTTGTTTTCCCGGGTTCTTAATAACAATCTTCACCATTTTAGTCTAAAACTAATCTGTGGCACGGGGCATGTTGTTACACAGCTGTGCTGTTATACATTATGCATTTGCTTATCTTAACTGTGTTAATGCCTAAATGCTCAATTTGGTCTTAAATTGGCTTTAGTGCTATTAGGATTGTAGAACACCAGCTATGTCAGTAAGCCTTCTGACTGCAAATGAATGCTAATGTTGCTCCATGTCCATCTTAAAGGAAAACTGCAGTTTTTTACAACCTGGAGCCAATATTCCCATGTGTTTGTGTCTAAGTGAGTGGTTAAAACAACAGTTTTTTAAAATTGATCCAGTATTGAGTGAGACTACTGCAATTGGCAATGGTGAAACAGGCTGCAATGTAACCACTCTGGTAATGTTTGCACCATCAATTAGTGGCTGTGTCCAACAAAGCCTTTTTTTTTTTCTCTTCAGCTAAAAATGCCAAGCTCTCCTCAGGAAAAACGCCCAGCTGGGAGCGTGTGAGAGTGCTTTGGAGGCGCAGAGTTTTTTCGGCTGAGAAGCTTTGACTGCATCTAATTGCTATGATACGGAATACCTGCGTGAGTAAATGTGTCGGAACAAGGTAGAGCATGCTTTGGAAGAGGGAAGGGCTGAAGGAAGAAGAGAGGACAGACTCCCCAATGAGTTCATGAGAGGAAGCATATACAGTATATTAACATATTTCTCCTCCAATATTATTGTTGTTGTTGTTGTTGTTGTTGTTGTTGTTGTTGTTCAGCACTTGTTCATGTAAGATGTGATGGTTTGTCCTCGTGGTATTACTCCTCCATCATTAATGAACGGCCAAAGTAAAAGCAACAAGTGCGGTGTTTTTACCCAAGGTTGAAATTTTTCAACTCTGGGTGCACTGAAAAAAATGCAATTGTTCTTTCCACTCAGACACTGAGTGTCACTTAGACACAAACACGTAGGAAAATGGGGCCTGGGTTGGAAAATACCAAAGTTACACTAAATAGGCAACTGCTTGCTATGCCTTATTAACTTAATTAGGCAATAGATAAAGAGTGTGTGTGTGTGTGTGTGTGTGTGTGTGTGTGTGTGTGTGTGTGTGACATTCAGCTTGTTGTGGACATGGCATAAACACAAACAATGTGAAAATGTAAAAAGCACTTAAATTATACTTTTAAACCACTTTATGTGCTTCTTTCTTTCACATGTCTCTTTTATTTTAGATACCACCTGTTAATGGATTCAATTAAATTAACCTCAGTCAATTTGGCATAATTAATCCCTCTGAA